>NC_090265.1:979983076-980291326 GCF_040414725.1 Anabrus simplex
TTTCATATTCGATTGCTGCCTAGCAAATGCGCAATACCAAATATTGTACTGAAGTAGTCGGTAAAAAGTTGTGATGAGCTAGCGATGGAGTGGACTCGAGAAAGTCATCTCGAGTTGAGTTATATGCTTAGAAATGGACACTGCCCCGGAATCAAGTCCATGGGAATACACGTCGGTATCTCTGACCGTTCGTAAAAATACTTGTAACAACAAAATTAGCAGGAATGAAATCGTGATATAACGAAGGAAGTGTGTTTAAAATAACACTTAATAATTCCAAGACAATGATATGGTTCAATACCGGTATATGTGAAGTACATACATTTCAAATCAAGAATAAAATAACGAACAAAACCCCAAACTTGGTTAAATCTTAACATACTATAATCTCAAATATTAGTGTGGTACTCGCCTTATCACTTCATGAAATTAAGTAATGAAGGACTGAATGTCAGTAATTTCTCTGTAGCTGCTAGTGATATTGTTGCCCGGCCGAGCGGCTCAGACTGTTGAGGAGCTGGCCTTCTGACCCCAACTTGGCAGGTTCGATCCTGGCTTAGTCCGGTAGTATTTGAATGAGCTCAAATATGTCAGCCTCGGTAGATTTACTGGCACGTAAAAGAACTCCTACCGGACACAATTCCGGCACCTAGGCGTCTCCGAAAACCGTCCAAAGTAGTTACTGGTATGTAAAGTCAACATTATTATTATTATTATCATCAGTATAACACAGTTAATGACTTCACCAAGGTGACTGGGAGGATGCCGGTACTAAGCATCACATTGGAATGCATGACTTTAACACGTTGAGTGCCGAGCCGATTGTTGCACACTATTCCATTGGTGCCAGGCATGTTTTTGAATTGCATTCCGCTGGTGCCAAAGCAATTGTACGCGTTGTAGTCTGTTTATATAATCTTGGGATGTATTTATATGATGTACTAAGTAAATTTTATCTCACCACACCATGGTCATGTGTGACGCCATATGGTGTCACATAAATTATTAGGAAAGATAAAATATAGCGTGACGCCATATGGTGTCACAGAATTTATTGACATGGAATGTGCAATACGAATTTCAAATACGGGATATTTATTTGCTAATTCAAATTAACGCAATATTTATGAAAACCTAGTAAAATGCAAAGCAAGTACTTATATTACATTACATATTGTTGATAACAGTTTTCTGATAACTCTAAACATTGAAAATATGCGTCTCGGCACGCCCGAGTTCTTGTTACTCGTCGTAATTTTTCAAACCTTATTGGGATCGTTGTTCAAACATCGTCCTTTGTACACTTGTTTCATGTGCTGTTTTCATATTTACGTTTTGCACATCTGATCGGGAAGTTAAGGGGAACGCGCTAACTATACGCTACCTGGCTGCTGGCGCAGCTCGACGCAGCCCGGTTGGTTCACGTCCGCTGCTTCGCTCCTCCCTACCTCTCCGCCACACCCCGATACTCCCGCGGCACTTCTAATTTTATGACTATTTATTTGTTCAATTTTGGCGTTTAAACTTGCGCAGGATACAGGCAGTTTTCACCTTAGCATTCTACTGTCTCCCACGAATATTCCTACCAAATTTCAACCGAATCCGAGTGTAACACATGTATGTGTTCCCTCGTAAAATTATTACCAATATCTTCCATTTTTTTATATTTTTGCACAACTATATAAATTGAGTGATAATACGTACGTAAACGAGGAATAAACAATGCCTGGCGCGCTTTCACCTGTGACAACGACCACAGGCCACTCAGTGGCTTCGGAAGAATACTATGGCGCCACATGGTGGCATACAGTAAAAATACATAGCTGGAATAGACCCTGAAGTTCGCCCTTCACGTAGTACCAATTTTACGCGCATAGATGTCACAGCTGATTATCTACGGCGCATCGCCTGAAACTCAACTGTGCCGCCATATGGCGTCACACCAACTCTGATTTCAAGAACGGTGTGCCGCCATATGGCGTCACGCCATCTCAAATTTGAAGACCACCGTGACGCCATATGGCGGCACGTGGCACCCAACGTGTTAATAATGCTGCTGCAACAGACAATCCTCTCCAATTGATTCGTAAATGTATTTCTATATTGAGAGAATGTAGTTAGATTTTTGTGTTTTAGAACGCTACTAATATATCACATCACTATCTCGTTCTTATAATGGCCATTCGACTGCAATAAAATTTCATAATGGTCTTTAACGATCCTAGCCAATATTATACGGTGTATCTTTTCCATTTGCATTGCATGGAATTTGTTATAATCGTTATTAATTCAAGTATTAACAGAGAATTTTGAACTTCTAGTGTTCTACTGCCGTTCATAATCGCGTATCATCGTGCTTGGCCTCTCCGTTGCTGTGGAGTGCCGTGCGGGTTTGTGACGTCATACAGAATCGAGACGAGAGCTCGCATGCTATTCCACAGTGATCCAAGAGCAGCTCACGCACAACGCTACGTGATAGTGAAGCAAAACACTTACACACCAATGTAATTATGCTGACAACAATTAATTTTTATCATTTAAATAAACAGTTTTACAGTATTTATATTTTAATTCGAAACAACCAATGACTCAACTGCGTGTTCATATTATGTAACTAGCACACATCTAGGTTATGTCAGCCGGGTGGTCTGTAAAAACAGCCGGGCGGTGCACCCATTAAAAAGGTCCTGGGGAGAACACTGAGTCGTGCCCACAGTAACAAGGAAATGCACTTTTTACTTTTCCGTAATTTCTGTCTGTCTGTATTGAACCGTTCTGTTCATGGCCCATTAGACATGATATGAAGGTAATTAGAGTATGCAGATGAGACCACATAGGATTGGTATAAGGTTATATAATAGGGTGCAAAATAACACAATAGTGCGCACTTTTGAAGGCATCATAGCGTCAGTTTTAGGGTGTAGTTCACAGCCAGACAAAGAGGGAGATGAAGCCAAGCCAACCACTTCACTTCAAGGGTTCTGATGCCAGCATCTCTGCAAGAAACAGCGAGAGAATTCAGGCTGGAGGGAAATAAAACTTGAGAGATATCTCCGTCCACAGAAGGAATATAGAGATTATAAAATGATAGAATTAATAAGGGCAATTTTCTGAGTAATTTGATATGCCTCATGAAGCTAATCATCATCTCTGTGAATTAATTGGCATTTGTCTCAAGTACCATCAGAAAAATTCCAGCCCGCGAGAGGAACTCAAGTGGCCAACGCGGGGAGAACTTCGCGTGGCATGGACTAGTCACTCAAATACATACTGCGCTGATGGGACGTGGAGATCATTCTCTGTACTCAATGCTGTCTGTGAGGTGTATCCCATGTGTCAAACGCTCTTTGGTAGAACAAAGCATTTATCTTTGTGATTTGAAGTTAGAGAACTTTCTTTGTCTGCGTGGCAAGCGAATAGCAAATATCATAAATGTACATTTTAAATTTGAACAGTGAGTTGAATAAGATGATTTCAGTTAGATACATTTTCTTTGCCATAATTATTCTAGGAATAATTAAGTACACAATAGTCTGACACTAACTTGTTCTAAGTTGGTGTAGGCTCGGAGTGAACAGATTAAATTCAATTGCCTCAGGATAATCTACTTCACATAGGCAGATAGTGGTTACAGAAACATTAGGCAATTAATTTTTATAAACGCCGTGAAAGTAAATAATGTTAATTTGTGTGATTTAAGTGTAAGAAGGTTGAAGCCAGAACTTTATTTGTACGTGGAGTCTGTGTGCGATGTTACACGAATACCAGTTTCCATTTTAGGCAAATAGCTACAAGGAGTGCATTAGAATGCGAGATAAGGACACGCACAATCTAACTAGTTACGTATAATAACACTGCATTTCCTTACAGTTGTCTAAAGTCACAAGTATTAGCCTGCCAGTGCTAATCTATCACGGCGCGTGCCTGGAGAAGGAGCAAGTTAACGTGGACATCAGTCGCAGAGGAGAGACGAAGATCCAGTACCGAGTGTCGGTGGTCATCACGTCCGGTCGAGGCGTCATTAGTAGCTAGGAGACGAAGATCCAGTACCGAGTGGCAGTAGTCATCACGTCCAATCGAGGCATCAGTACGAGGTTCCAGTACTATGGTACTATGGTGATGTCGCTGGGATCGAGTCAAGGACTGATGCTTTCTGCTACCAAGTAACATGGGTTACTAAAGTTGATGTCCGCCATGGAGTATCATTAAGTATAGCCACTAATGAAGGTCAGACAGATTTTAACTTATAAGCATGAGCTAGGGGTAGGATAGTTTCGCAAATATGTAGAAATAATTAAACGCCCTTCAGGTGAATGTGTTATGATCATTTTAATGCCCTTCAGGCAAATATGTAAATATAGTTTACACTCAGGACAGGCATGTAAGACTACTGTAGCTTATTTGTTTGCATGCTATATTCATTGATTATAGTTTCGTTTGTTTCTTTATTGCTGTACATAAAGTTGTCATTCAGTTGAAGAAGGGGTTGTTTATAAGATCGTCAATAGATGGACTTGCACAGTCTAGAAAATTTTATATAGGCAGACCTTGTGCCTTAGGCATTAGTTAGAAATGCATGGGCATGTTTAGAGATAAGATTTCTTGGGTTGCCAGCTGTAGAAGCTGTAAGATCATCACGATAGTTCCTTTAATGCATCTTCAGGCAATTAGCAGGAGTCGAACGGCCGTACATTCATGCAGAAAGTAAAGCACAGGTGAGATGAATATGTGTGATCAGCCCAGTGATAATAAGATAGAATGAGCCCTAATTTGTGCGAATAATGCAAGAATATGCGTATTAATATGGTATATAATTGCTTGTATTAAGCTTTGTTGTTGAGAATATGTGCATGCAGGAAAATGCACTAGAAATAAGAGTTATGAATGCTTTAAAGTTGAGCTCTACTGATGAATAGATTTGCATGCTGGGATGTGCACAATAAGTTATATGAATAAGAGTGACAGTTTCACATCAAATAATGTTAGTGAGAGGGCATAGTAATTAAGTCACTTTGGAAGGGCCTGTATTTGTAAGAATGGAGTCTTGCCGTTACCCCTCCTACTAACCCACCAGCTGGGTCGTAAATCACTTGTGGAATGCATGATGGCTGCAAGACGAACGTTGTCATCTGCCTGACCTTGCTAAGGGGAGTGTGTTCTGACGTCATTTTGTTTGGGGTAGCTCGTTCTTTCACCAAGCAGACAAGAAGGTCATCGTCTTCGCCACGAGTTTTAACCTGATTTCCACACGCTTTTAGAAGTGAAAAATGTATGCCGTTTTCTTTGTATTTTAAATTACAGGAATGTGGAGATCCCGTACTACTCTGAGCATTATTAATTGATTGTTTAGCATTGTGATTTAATTTGAGGTATTGCATGTCTTCCAGACGAGTCATGGGTTTATGTCTCGGACATAAAGCATCGAGATTTGCATGTCTGGTGTTAAGTTCTTGTTTATTGTTTAAAATGTCCTGCAGTGTAATGTAAATATTTATAACTACAGGGTAATTGTTAGGATAGTGTGTGCGAAGTAATCCCCCTCACATTTTCTTTTAATTTTGAGTTTAGAAACCAGACCTTTATAGAATCTGTCTGCACCTAGACAAAACAAGATGAAAACATAGTCAGCAAACCGATCTGATGATGAAGAGATAGGTTTTCCCTTGCTGGAGCGCTGGCAGTTATCGAGGATGCCACTTCATGGCTTTTCAATTTGTTGTATGTCAATGATGAATCAATGTAATGCCATCGCCAGTTTTAACACATGTGAAATTTCATCTCTCAATTTGTAAATAAAATTTGTTATTTGATTTTTGTATCTATGGGCAACTCACATTATTTAAATTAGGTGGAGGCAATTTAAACCTGAATTATCCTTTCCTCTTCAATTTAATTCATCAACGCCCTTATTTCACCCACGTTTTATGCCGGCTGAGTTGTCTGGAGCTGTAGAAGAGGAATTCAGGAGTTCAGGTAAGCTATTTGCCAGGGTTTACACACTGTTTAGGTGGGTAAGTTTCTCCACTATAGTAGATCTGGTTTGTTCTCAGCGTCAGTTTGATTGTAATCAGATCGCTATAGGGCACATAGTTAAAATGGCGCTGCCAATGTGGGCCCGATAATAAAGTAAAAGAGGGCCAGCCAACTTTATAGCCATTGCCGTGTATAGTTAAAATTGTTGAGGCCAAAGCGAGGCCCAATATTAACGTAAAAAGGGCTAGTTGAACTTCATTCCGCGGCCGTGTATAGTAAATCTGCGCCAGTAATGTGAGCTCCGAACGTGACCCGATATTCTTGTAAAAAGAGTAGACCGAGGAAACTTAGAAATTTTGCAAAACTGTGAGTTGCATAGCGAAATTATATATCTGAACAGAGCAACCAGTAATTGGTAAATGATCTGTACAGTTTATAGTCAGGCTTCGTTAAATATCAAGTGCATCGGATGGATGTCAGGAACAATGAAATGTTTCCTAAATAAAGAGGTAGTGGATATAATTTCCTTCAGAAATTAAATTCATGAACGAAGTTATGACGAAATAGGGTGTGGGTCATATTTATCGGATAAGTTGAGATAACCTCGATCTCAATAAGTAATGTATGGCAAGTATTACTGTCAATGTTGGTGATGCGTGGCCGGCTGGTTAATAGGTGAATCAGGTGGCACGGGTCAAGGATAGTGAGAGTAATATTTGACCAGGACTGGATCATGCAGTCTATTTTTCGAGCCCAAAATAAGACTTGTTTAGGAAAGTTTGGCAATAACATTGAGGGCTAATTGTATTCTTATTTTCAAAATTGTGTTTAGGGGTAGTTTCTGTATTAGGTAACAAAATGAGAGATGTTCTAAATTAAGCAGCTTTTAAATGGCTGATTTAAAAACCATGAATTTCATATATTGATCGAATAATGTAGGTGATAGAAGCTGCATAGGTAAATGAATTTAGTTATAAGCGTTTGCTGAAAATGTCTTTAGTGCTAACTTAGCGGTTCTCTGATAGGACCATATGAACAGAATTGAAAATATGTCTCTGAGTGTAGAAGAGTTGATAGTGCAGATAGAGCAGAGGATGGCAGAACATTTGGCAAGAATGTGGAGCAATTTAAAGGGTTCCGAGAACAAGTAGCTAACACCGAAGATAGAATGGCTGAACATATACACACTAGTGAACAACGCGTTTCAGAAAAATTGACAGAACAGTTATATAGTAGAGAAGACCGTATGTCAAATCAATTGACCAAGCTTAGGGAACATACCAGCGCACAATTAGAACAGTTAGCGTTAGAAAACAGGCTACACAGAAAACACTGGCAGAGTTGGACCACAAAATTGAAAATGTTTGTATCTGTTGTATCGCTAACACAGAAAAATTAAGAAAGCAATTTGAGAAATCGCGGAAGGTAACTGAAGACCAAATAATAGAAATTAAAGGAAATATGGGTCTGCTAGAGAAGAAGACGGAAGAAAGGGAGGCGAAAATAGCCAAGTCAGGAGTTCAGGTAAGCTATGTGCCAGGGTTTACGCACCGTTTAGGTGGGTAAGTTTTTCCACTATAGTAGATCTGGTTTGTTCTCAGCATCAGCTTGATTGGAATCAGATTGCTATAGGGCACAGTATGTACACGCATCATGAGAAAACGGATGAAGAGAATTTAATGAAAATCGGTATACAAAGTTGGGTAATAAGTCGCTGCAATCTAGGCCATAAATAATTTTATTCACGCTGACTGAAATGGTAGTTTAGGAGAAGGCCTAAAATTTAATTCTCAAAGATTTACATTATGAGTGGTCATATCTTAATGAAAATCGGTATACAAAGTCGGGGAATAAGTCGCTATAATCTAGGCCATAAATAATCTTACTCGCGCTGAGTGAAATGGTAGTTTAGGGGAAGGCCTAAAATTTAATTCACAAATATTTGTTATTAATGGTCGTATCTTAACGAAAATCGGTATGGGAAGTCGAACAATAAGTCGCTACAATCTAGGCCATAAATAATTGTATGCAGGCTGAGAAACATGATACCGGTAGTTTAGGGTAAGACCTACAATAGAAGTCTCAAATATTTATGTTGTTAGTGGTCCTATCTTAATGAAAATCGGTAAACAAAGTCGGGGAATAAGTCGCTATAATCTAGGCCATAAATAATTTTATTCACGCTGAATGAAATGGTAGTTTAGGGGTAGGCCTAAAATTAAATTCCCAAATAATTATGTTATTAGTGGCCGTATCGATAAATACTGCATAACTAAACAGTTATACAACAAAACTATTGTAACTCATTGATGAATACTAATAAATAAATAAAATCATGAATAAAAATATATAAATAAAATTACTCAAAAACTTAATGAAATTAATAAGCATAATTAACCGAAATGTCCGTAGTATGGGCGCCAGAGTTCACCAGAATGGATCCCTCGAATTTAGATAAGAGCATGGTAAACTTTATATCCCAGGGCGTGTACATAATGCTGCGTACTGGTACATCTGCTGCAGGCCTTACCTAACCTCCTGAAAACGACTAATTAGGTAGGAACTGCACCTAGGTTTATCAATAACACTGATTCTAAAATAGCTAACTATATTCTGAACAAATTCCGTGCATGAGCACCTCATCAACATACAACATTAGACATATAATACACACATAAAATATTGCTGGAAGACTCCATATTTACAACAACAACAACAACAATAATGAAAATCGTGGGAAAACGAAAGTGAGAACTAAGCTACCATTTGCAGATAGTCCGATGAACAATGTACATGTATGAAGATAAATGCCCTTCACTGTCTCTATATCAATTCGACTTACCGATTCTCATAATCGGCAGTTATCACTTCACACAGATACTGTACCTTGTACTACTGTGTTCACATATTTTAACACTTGTAAAGATATATACACACGTCTGTCGATCCTCAACATATAAATTTATGGAAAGTCTGAGATAGCTTTCACCAACATATAATGCTAGGCCGCCACAAGTGCTGCAATACTTAATGCGCAAGCACTCTCCACAAACATAACACGACTACGCTCCACGAACGTTTGAAGTCCAGTCCATTGCTGCCGTGTCACTCCCGTACCGTGTATCAGCACCACTTCCTTCCCGTACAGTGCGTCAGTTGTAGTTGTAGTTATCTTCCTTCTCTCGTTCCTTTACAATCACCTCTACAATCACCCTTACAATGTTTCTTACAATCTCCCATACAATCATCTGGTTGCCGCCGTATGACCAACCTTTATAGACATCAACATCCCCCTCCTCTCAGATGAGACGTCTGGATTGGTGCTTGCCAGCCAATCATGAGTGATCTCAAATCAAGACCAAGCCCTGAACTTCTCCTTTCTCCCAAGAGAATAACAAACTCTGGGGAGTTTTCATGAATCACCAAACTTTCCCTGGTACAACAACAAGCTCATCTCATCAGGCTGGGATATATACATGACAAATGGAATTTCCTGACACAAGTACATCACAACAGACACTGGGGTAGCCAGATGACTCATTCAAATTACCAGAGTTATTACAGCAATGTTTTCCCACTGGTGCAAAACAAATTACTCATACCTACATATGTGGATATCTTCCAGCTTACCAATATAAATGGCAAAATATACAAATGAAATAATAATAATAATAATAATAATAATAATAATAATACAAATCGAATACTGACAATAATATCTCTAACTTCTACATATAATTCGGGGGTGTGATATATGTACTATCACATAACGCCCCCTTGGTGAATCGATGATATCATATATTATGATTCACCATAAAACAGAACTTCATAAATTATATAACTGAACTCTTAATTTACTGTAATAATGATATATACATTGCGTCTACTGCATTGTATTCGCACACACGAAATACAATTTGTCCAAACAATAATAATAATAATAATATGGCTATATACACACAACTCCGATTGTTTCATATAGCATTGAACACAATCCCTTCTTACTATTGTACACATAACTCATAATTGATAATATATACATCCAAGGTGCAGATCCTATCTCATATCTGCGAAGGCTATAGATATTAAATGTCCCAAGAACCTTGTTGTCAGTGGTTAGGAGCCTATAAGCACACTTGCCTATTCTACTGTCCACAGTATACGGACCCTAACATAAATGAAAAAACTATACGTAAACTTAACATTGGCATCGATAGACGAGGAATGCGTACCGTAATAAAAACTAACTACGTCTAGAATACACTATCTTACACACAAACCTTCATCCCATCCAGTCACACAAGAATCATACAAGCTTTCATTCGGAACATTCATAACAAAGAAATCCCTATTTCTGAAATGCGCGGGAATCTCACAATGTTTACTCTTCCACAAGACCATAATTAATGCAAGCAAACAGATCACATACTTTTTCACACATTCCACATCGCTATCATTCAACACGTCATTCAAATCATTCTCACAACTCTCAGCCTTAAATAAAACATTACACACTCGCTTGGATAGACTTTCCTTCATCTCACGCACACTTCCATTCTCACACACGCTCACTCTATTACTGAAATTCTTACCATAATACACTTTGAAATTGCTGTCATTACTACTTAATGACCCAACAATTAATCCATCGTCACCACCTTCCATATCAGCTCCTACTTGCACCAGTTTCATGCCAACAACACTGCTACTTTCGACTCTCTTATCAGAAGTTTCATTAATCTCAAAGTCACCATTTTCACACATAATGGACCTAACTTTACTCTTCTCACGTACACTTAAATCAACAAAAACATCCTCATGATGTATACTCTGTAAAAACTCTTCACTCACAAAACAACCTTCATCAACTTCACAAAAAACTTCACTTTCAATTTCAGAAACTTCCACAAGATTATCGATCGCAACACCGCTATTACCATCACCACTAGCACAAAGTAAGATATCCGACACAGCTTTCTTACCTTCATCACGCCCCCTATTCTCAAAATCTCCCTGAACACAAAACACAGGGTCATACAATAATTCCTCTTTCACGTCTAAATCATAACTTACCTGTTTCATCACGTGAATAGGAATTTCGGTATCGGACTGCCTATCTGACCCAACTAAGAAGTCCGATTCCGGTTTAAATTACTTGACGTGGACTGTTCACTATTATCATGTCTCGGCACTTGATCTGAAGGTCTTTGATCCGTACGCCCCCTACTTTCTGATTCCCCTTGATTAGGTCTTCTGCCATAATATTCCTGGTGATTAACTCCCTGATTAGACTGTCTGTTTCCCCTTCCGGAATTACCACCCTGATTCCCGTGCCTAGAATGACTGAAATTCTGATTATTCCTATCTCCCGCTACCTGATTACCTTGTCTCCCATTATCTCCGTAATTCCTACATTCACTTTGCCTAGTCCTCCCCTGCCCTTCCAAAGCATCAAACCTCTCTAACAGCTGCTCTAATTTCTTGATCGTAACAATATTCTGCATACATGCAGCTAATCCGACCTTCTCAGGAAAATGCCTCAACATCTGGCGGACTGTATCTCTCTCCGATGCTAGACCTTCAATATTCTGGCTGATCAGAACATGCGCTAAGAAATATTCCGTCATAGACACACCTTCCTGAGGTCTATATTTGCCAAATAGCACGCGATCTCTTTCCCTTCCCTGAATAGCTTCACTCCAAAATTTAGAACTAAATTTCTCCCTAAATTCCTCCAAACTCGAAATACCCTGTCTGTAAACTTGAAACCAAGATCTCGCTTCTCCAACAAATGCAACATCCAACAGCTCATCAACCATACTCCAATCAATCAAACCATCGTCAAGATTCTTGGAAAACCGTTTCTCCACCGTTTTCAAGAATTCCATCGGATTAAACTGCCGACCATTAAACTTGGGTAATTCAGAGTCCTTCGTACAAGATACGTACCTATTACATATGCTGCTACCTACTTGTATTTGACTGATCTCCTGCCTTAATTTCACATGACATGATTTAATTCCTTCTTCCACTACCATTCTGGCATTTCCTTCTACTGACTTGAGGTCATCTTTTACCGACTTAAGGTCTTTCTCCAATTTCTCATTCTTCTCATCTATTCGCTTCACTAAAACATTCTGACTGGTTTTCATTCTGTCTATTTCTTCGACTTTATCTTCCACTATTTTTATTCTTTTATCACATTCCTTGCTGTTTTCAACAAATTCTTTCCTAACTACATTAAATCGGCATTCAATTTTCTCAGTCAATTCCAAGCGTTGAGCTTCTACCTTATTGTTGACTTCCTGAATTTCCCTGCTTTGATGGTCAAACTTCTGGTTTAATTTGTCTATCCTACCATTCACAGCAATACTTAAACTATCAATTTTACTAGACAATTCAACACTAGCTAAATTTAACTCTGCACTCTGCTTCTCAATCTTACTGGACAGCTCCGTACTAACTGAATTTAATTCACTATTAATACTGTATATTTCATTGCTTAAAAAACTCAATTCACTCTTCAACTCTTTACTCTGACCATCAATCTTACTGGACAATTCAACACTCACTGAATTTAACTCTTTACTCTGACCATCAATCTTACTGGACAATTCAACACTCACTGAATTTAACTCCTTACTTTGACTATCAATCTTACTGGACAATTCAACACTCACTGAATTTAATTCAACACTCTGATTATCGATTTTACTGTTAATCGAATTCAATTCACTCTTCAACTCTTTACTCTGACTATCAAGTAGCGATTTAAGCATACTGAGCATTGAAGCCTCCCCCTGATTCCCTACATTCTGAGTTTGAGACGGGGTACTAGATTCCTCACATATCGTTGCCGATGGATCTTTCCTACTATCAGCCATTTCGCTACTCTCACTTAAATTAGATAAACTCAATGTGGTGGAATTCTTTTGACTTCTCCTATCCTGATTCATGGTATCAACAACTTTAACAACCTCTCTACTTCTCAATTTTATAATACTGGACTCGCTACAACATTTCTTCATACTCCAAAATACACATGAAACATATAAAACACTTCACTGACATAGTTTGTAGAATTCCATCCACACCTGACAAGTGCACCTACGCTTATCAGCCTAACAGATGTACCAATCATTCAGCCACACGTTGGGAAGCCAATTGTAACTCATTGATGAATACTAATAAATAAATAAAATCATGAATAAAAATATATAAATAAAATTACTCAAAAACTTAATGAAATTAATAAGCATAATTAACCGAAATGTCCGTAGTATGGGCGCCAGAGTTCACCAGAATGGATCCCTCGAATTTAGATAAGAGCATGGTAAACTTTATATCCCAGGGCGTGTACATAATGCTGCGTACTGGTACATCTGCTGCAGGCCTTACCTAACCTCCTGAAAACGACTAATTAGGTAGGAACTGCACCTAGGTTTATCAATAACACTGATTCTAAAATAGCTAACTATATTCTGAACAAATTCCGTGCATGAGCACCTCATCAACATACAACATTAGACATATAATACACACATAAAATATTGCTGGAAGACTCCATATTTACAACAACAACAACAACAATAATGAAAATCGTGGGAAAACGAAAGTGAGAACTAAGCTACCATTTGCAGATAGTCCGATGAACAATGTACATGTATGAAGATAAATGCCCTTCACTGTCTCTATATCAATTCGACTTACCGATTCTCATAATCGGCAGTTATCACTTCACACAGATACTGTACCTTGTACTACTGTGTTCACATATTTTAACACTTGTAAAGATATATACACACGTCTGTCGATCCTCAACATATAAATTTATGGAAAGTCTGAGATAGCTTTCACCAACATATAATGCTAGGCCGCCACAAGTGCTGCAATACTTAATGCGCAAGCACTCTCCACAAACATAACACGACTACGCTCCACGAACGTTTGAAGTCCAGTCCATTGCTGCCGTGTCACTCCCGTACCGTGTATCAGCACCACTTCCTTCCCGTACAGTGCGTCAGTTGTAGTTGTAGTTGTAGTTATCTTCCTTCTCTCGTTCCTTTACAATCACCTCTACAATCACCCTTACAATGTTTCTTACAATCTCCCATACAATCATCTGGTTGCCGCCGTATGACCAACCTTTATAGACATCAACATCCCCCTCCTCTCAGATGAGACGTCTGGATTGGTGCTTGCCAGCCAATCATGAGTGATCTCAAATCAAGACCAAGCCCTGAACTTCTCCTTTCTCCCAAGAGAATAACAAACTCTGGGGAGTTTTCATGAATCACCAAACTTTCCCTGGTACAACAACAAGCTCATCTCATCAGGCTGGGATATATACATGACAAATGGAATTTCCTGACACAAGTACATCACAACAGACACTGGGGTAGCCAGATGACTCATTCAAATTACCAGAGTTATTACAGCAATGTTTTCCCACTGGTGCAAAACAAATTACTCATACCTACATATGTGGATATCTTCCAGCTTACCAATATAAATGGCAAAATATACAAATGAAATAATAATAATAATAATAATAATAATAATAATAATAATAATACAAATCGAATACTGACAATAATATCTCTAACTTCTACATATAATTCGGGGGTGTGATATATGTACTATCACACTATTTTACATAACTAAAGTTATGTAGTATTACATTTCCGATCATTTATGTCTTATACAGTGTTACCATACTGGCTATGATCAGAGATATTAATGAATTTGGATTTTTAAGTCCTTATCAGTGCTGAGTCAAGATAAAATGGGTAAACAGAATTTAATGAAAATCGGTATGTTAAGTCTGAGAATAAGGAACTACAGTCTACACTATAAATACTTTTATAAGATGCCCTAATATCACAGAGTCGAAAGAAAACTAAATGTGAAGGCCTACAATATAGAAAGCTCATAAAATTGATCAACAATATCATTCCATTGACCATTGTTTTTTTTGCTAGGGGCTTTACATCGCACCGACACAGATAGGTCTTATGGCGACGATGGGATAGGGAAGGCCTAGGAGTTGGAAGGAAGCGGCCGTGGCCTTAATTAAGGTACAGCCCCAGCATTTGCCTGGTGTGGAAATGGGAAACCACGGAAAACCATCTTCAGGGCTGCCGATAGTGGGATTCGAACCTACTATCTCCCGGATGCAAGCTCACAGCCGCGCGCCTCTACGCGCACGGCCAACTCGCCCGGTGACCATTGTTTGTTGTGATGTGCTTTGTCTTCAGTTGTTACTCATCTCTGATAGATAGGATTACTGCTGTGTACCCCGTATTTTTTTTTAATTTGCCTTGCGTCGCACCGACACAGTTAGGTCTTATGGCGACGATGGGATAGGAAAGGGCTATGAGTGTGAAGGAAGCGGCCTTGGCCTTAATTAAGGTACACCCCCAGCATTTGCCTGGTGTGAAAATGGGTTTCCACGGAATAGCATCTTCAGGGCTGCCGATAGTGGGGTTCGAATCCACTATCTCCCGGATGCAAGCTCACAGCTGCGCACCCCTAACCACACGGTCAACTCGCCCAAAATGTGCATTCTATGTGGGAACAGGTCGATGACTTACACTTAGTAGGAGAGTGTAGAGGCAGAGACGCTAAGGAAAAAGTTCCTAAGTGATAAACAACAAAAAATGTGTAGAATTGGTGATAAACAAAAAATTTTTGCGTGGATCTCCAAAGAATGGAGCGTCAAGGGCAATCTGAATTTTTTCCTAAGTGCCGTGAAGAAACTATGTGAAAGAAAAGTGAAATCAGCAAGTGGTGGTGAAGTAAGAAGTGATTATGTAAACACACAAGTGGAAAGGAATTCAAATGGTAACGAGGACGGTCCTGAGACAGGAGAAAAGTCAGTGCACTTAGCAGGAAATGTGATGTTGTCAGAGTTTGCTAGGAGTGATAACGTAATATCAGACTAGCCAACTCAGGCAATGAAAATGTGGGTCAGTGCCAGGTGTCGCTTGCAGTAGCAGTTCGCCTTAGTTAAGCTTTACCTCTGCATGTTAAGTAACCTACGCAGGATATGTAACATTTCTTAGTCTTCTGGTCAGGACCAGACTCCAATCAGGAGTTAGCAATACTGGTAGGAGCTATTATTATTACTCTTATTAGTTTAAAATCCTTATTGTCTTGTGAGTAGTCTCACGATTCCTGGCAATCACAGTACATCTGGTAATCACCAGATTCCTACACGCGGTGATCATTGCGGGGTGGGCCCACTATTATTGTCATGAGTAGCCTCGCAACAACAGGCTCCACCGGGCAGTAAGCACTGCGTGGGGGGGCCACTATACTTGTCATAGCTTGTCATTACTAATAACTGTAGTTTAGATTTATTCACAGGGATAGTGGCTCTCCGGAAGTGAATTGACGGTGAGCCATTTGTTTCCAATTACTAATCGAATTATTTTTTGTCATTGTGCTTAATCAGGGGAGTTTATACATTTTGTACTTGTTTAGGCTGTTATGGATTTGAACACTGTATTGGGCGAAGGCCTGTAAGGTTTAATCCCACTACTATCCACAAAACTTTTAGTGACACTTCAGCTCCCATAGTACTGAATCGGTAGACCTCGGTTATCTTCGAGATACGGATTGGCAACCTAAGACATAAGAAAGGAATCGATTGTGCATTGCCGTAAGACATCTGGCAGTGTAATCGCAAAACTTTGAATACTATTGTCATTTTTACAAGAAAGCAAATATCAGTGAAAAATGACTAAGGATAATCCAAGTACCTACATCACATGAATACCTTAGAACTCCTACTTGGAAAAGAACATCATGGTCTATACACAGTGAGGGCAGAAAAATAATAGCAGACGCAGAAGACTGCTGTGATGCAGATAAAAGAAAATAAACAGTTGCCCTTCCTCCACAGTAAGTCGACTGAATGATCTGCCGCATATACGAGAAAATCTGGTTCCACAATTAAAGGAATTAAAACATTTCCTGCCTCTCCATGCTCCCCTAGTAAAAAAAAGGTAGGCCACTCTAATAAAGAAAAGTGTCACAACAAGACACGATACATACACATGTGCGTATGTGATACAAATGTGGACTTTAGACAATAATAAAGGTTTAGAAAATTCATATTGATCACACTATTGATGCATTTCAGATTTCAATTCCATTCAGTCGGCACTTCTACTGGAAGAGTTGAATACCCTCCTTGCCTCTCACCCCCGTAAAACGAAGTGTCACTAAAAGTTTCGCGGATAGTACATTGAACTACTTTTATTTCTTATTGTAGTGTTTTTAGTGATTTTATTAATTGTAAAGTGTCTTAACTCTAGAACTAGCAACTGTCGAATATTCAACACTTTAGTCCCTGCTGTAGTGGAACTGTCGAATATTAAACATGTTCGTATTTCTTTTTGTAATTTCCTAATTTTTTTTTCTAGTTGCTTTACGTCACACCGACACAGACAGGTTTTATGGCGATGACGGGATAGGAAAGGGCTAGGAGTGGGAAGGAAGTGGCCGTGGCCTTAATTAAGGTACAGCCAAAGCATCTGCCTAGTGTGAAAATGGGAAATGATGGAAAACCATCTGTAGGGCTGCCAACAGTGGGGTTCGAACCCACTATCTCCCGGATGCAAGCTCACAGCTGCGCACTCCAAACTGCATGGCCAACTCGCCTGGTTTTCCTCATTTCTTCAACAGATGTCATGACAGTCTGTTTCTTGTTGATCTCGATGTGCACAGCAGCCATTAGTTCAGTTTCATTCATATTTACAAATTCTTTGGGCGCATTTTCACCGAAATAAATGAGTGCAGTTTTCCAACCATCTATTTGAGCGCCATTTCTGGAGTGTTTCTAAACAAACCTTCATGGGCTATGCTTTGCTAATTTAATTAATTATATTTCATAGGTTTTGTTCGGTACGAGTTATTTACTTCTGTGTATATATTGTTATTTGATTATGTACATTTTTAGCACAATGTGTGTCTAAATATGACATCTTCACTTCATTACAGAAAATTAGTAAAGAAGTAGCGCAAAATTTGTTGGAAAATGAAAATGACGAATCTGACTTTGAGGTTATTGAGAATGAACTAACAGATTCAGAGTCAGATTTTAATGGTTATCAGCTATTTCTTCACATCAAATATTGCAAAGTTAAAGTGATGACGAATCTCACAAAAAGCAACCTATCATAACATGGTTTAAGGGCAAGCCTCCAAATGATTGCATGCCAATACATTTTTCCTAATATTTTGAAGAATATACCTCTCAGAGTGATGAAACCTTTGCTAGTACATTACACATACATTACTGACAATTTGTATATCTCAGTTTGTTTGTATTATGTTCCAGCTTTGTGTACATATGATCAAAAATTTTATTATTATTATTACTACTATTATTTTGAATTTACTAATTACACGTTTTGAACAGACTGTACATCTTTCTAGTCAAAATTTTTTTATGCAATTTCATGTCACCGCAACAATCCTCAGTGTATTACCTTTAGGGTAGATATATATACAACTTGGTACATTTATTTTATATCTTGCAGATATTTTGTATTTTATTTAGCCAAGTAAAGACTGCCAAATATGGCTGCCACCACAGGATTTAACATTGCCAGTTCTAGAGTTAAAGCAGCAACTGTGACACATTTATAGAAATTTAAAAAATTGGTAAACATATGATGTATTTTTTTCCAAATCTTGTCATTAGAAATTCAGGTGTGCGGGCCTTATTCGGTGGGGGGATGGTATTCGAGATTATATGGTAATCTTGGATTTCAGTGCAAGAAATTTAACGGGCAAAGAATTTTGATGGAGGGGAGTGACAACAGGATGTGGCGGTGTAGATTTTTGCAGGAAGTCACCCAAGAATTTTGATAATAGTGTGTGACTAGATGAAAGATAGGTTAATGCCTCCTAATCCTGGGGGACGGGCTGGACTGATGACTCTGTACAGGGGACAATGGCAGTGTGTATTGTAAAGGGCAGAGGGGTGGGGGGAGGAAGAATAATAGTGCTACTTCACAAGGTTTTGTGTTATTACATGTTTAGGTCCAACAAGACTGGAGACTATCACGAGGAGATAAACACCAAATCTTTTGTTTTTGTACAGATTTGAATGTTCGATGCCAATTTTGACTCAATATGCCGAAGAAGGTGACGACATGTTGAGTCAGATCGTAATGAGAGACGAAACATGGGTTTTGCATATCATGCCCAAATCGAAGCAACAGAGCATGGAATGGAGACACACACATTCGCCTGTGAAGGCGAAGGCCAAACAGACTTTGTCCCAGCGCAAGATCAAAATCAAAAACTCTTGGTTATCAGATCAGGCGGCAAGTGTCTATGAAGAGGGGATTCAAACCTTAGTTATAAGGTATGATAAGTGTTTAAACAAACTTGGCAACTATGTTGAAAAATAAAGTATGTAAAATCTGCAAATAAATGCGGTGTTTGAAAATAGTCTTTCATTGTGTAGTTATTTTCAAACGGCCCTTACTAGCCAAAGATGTCCCAGATTAAGGGATGAAACATGTCCTACTTGACACAAATATATTTTGATTAGTGAACACACTGCTTAATAAAGAAAAAAGGTGGACTGCCCTCAAAAAATATACAATACAATATTCATCGTCAATACAGGCTTTCAACCATGAAATTTATTTCATGCTCTCAATGAGGGTCGTGAAAGTGTGATACACTTGGCTTGGCTGGGTCATCTTGGTGTCAGTAAAGAGGAAGTGCAAGCTCTTGCTGCGCTATTAGACACAGATCAACATTAGACAATTCGTGTGTTAAGTCATGAGATGGGATCATCACATATGACTGTGCTGCATATTCTAAAGAAGCACTTGATAATGCAGAAAATTGCAAATCAGTGGATTTCCCATGAGTTAACGGAAGCACAGCAATGGTTATGGTACGATGACTCTCAAACTCACTTGGAGCACTTACGCCATAGTACAGCGCTTGAAGGGAAATGGGTCACATTGTATGAACCTGAACTTAGTGCCACTTCAATGAGCAACGTCATTACAGATCACCACACAAAACAAAAGTTTGTTAGACCCCTACGAATGTCAAAGTTATGGTGATTCTTGTCTACGACTGCGATGATGTCATCCTAACACATACCGTACCGCAAGGACTGATTGTAAACACACTGTATTTCTGTAATTTTGTGGAGCATCATCTGAGACCAGCATTGCAAAAAGGCAGCAACACTTCCTGCGAAATCCTCGCATAGTGTTGCAGGATAACGCGCAGGAAGATCGATTTGTGCGGTCATTGGGGTTGGGAAGTGCTTTTACATCCATCTTATTCACTGGATTTAAGCTCTTGTGATTATGACTTGATCCCAAAGATGAAAGTACCAGTTCGTGGCATTCGCTTCCAGACTGTTCCCAAGATTCTACAGTTAGTAAATTGCTCCATCAGAAACATCAACAGAACAGGCACAGCTATAGGAATACTACAACTTCCACATCACTGGCAATGAGTTGTGATAATGCTGGTGACAACATTGAAGGACTTTAAATGTTTCACACAGTTATAACTTTTGTCTTTAGTAAATAAATAGTTACCACTATTAAAATTCAAACCCATATATGTACAGAATATTCTAACACTCCATTGGCTTCAAATCAGGTATACAGAATGAAATACAAAAAACTTGCTAAATGTTACCTGGATCTCTTTGAAATACTGAGCAGCCTTCTCAAGAGTAAGTGGATCAGTTTTGTTGTTACTTCCATCAACCATTTCTTGAATGATATTGAGTACTGATTCTAGTGTTTTGATTTGCTCCTCTTCTTGCTCTACAATTTTGCTAAGGTTTGCTTCTTCTTGTTCCAATGCTACCATCCGATCATTTGTGTATCGCAATTTACGGTCGTTCTCAATGATATCCTGCCACAAAATAACATAATTAAACAACAAAAATAACATTCCATTTTACTTTTATAATAAAAATACACATAATAAAAACAATGAATGGTGAAGTTTTCACCAAGTTTTCCCTACTAACACATGCATATTAATCCCAAATACTCTGTTCAACCAAACATACTTAAGATTAAAATTAAATAAAAACTAATAGAGAGAAGGAGATATTCAATGGGTTAGAGTATAAAAATATGCCAAACTGGATGAGGACGTTTACATGAGGGGAAACAAGGAACAAAAGCAGCAGTGTCTCATGAAATCTTCAATAAAAATTTAAGAAATTTAGAAGGAGAAAGGGAGCATTATAAATTAATTTAAAGCAAGTGAAGATTGGATTACTTCATTTATGGGCAGAAGGAAGCAAAATTTCAAATGCAATGTGTCTGTCCTGTGTTCCTAGTCTTTTACCACTTGTACTCATATTTATCTTTTTGTCTCTTCCTTTTTCATTTGTTTGTCTGGCTCTCTCCTTATCCTACACTTCCCATATAAAGAATGAAGATCTGCCAAATCAGCCCCTCCACGAGTATTGAAGCCTGCCCTCCTAATGAAGTTGTGAAGGAGAACTGGGTTTGATGAGGAGAGAACCAATAATAATAATGCTATTTGCTTTACGTCCCACTAACTACTTTTACGGTCTTCGGAGACGCCGAGGTGCCGGAATTTTGTCCCACAGGAGTTCTTTTACGTGCCAGTAAATCTACCGACACGAGGCTGACATATTTGAGACCTTCAAATATCACCGGACTGAGCCAGGATCGAACCTACCAAGTTGGGGTCAGAAGGCCAGCGCCTCAACCGTCTGAGCCACTCAGCCCGGCGAGGAGAGAACCAATCTATATAACAACAGTGAATGAATTGTCTTCCTCCTTTTGTTTTTTTTTCTTTCTATTTTTTCCCCTCTCCCCACACTTACCTGTCATTCTTGTTTTTCATGTTGTAACTTCCTTTCAATGTCCATATCTTTCTTTATATGACTCATAATAATCTGACTAATATAATAAGAATGTAGTGTCTGTCATTACAGTTTTTCTTTTTTCAATTTTGAGAGGGCTGATAGAACATGTGATGTGGAGACAATATCCATAATTTTTGTAAATTTTGTTTGTCTGTTACTCTGTTTGAATTAAATAAATGCAAAAAATGCTAATCTACAGTATTTTTATCTTAGGAAACATGCACATATTAAAGCAGACATGCAGAATTTCCCTGCACTTGGTTTAACTCAATTTGTTAATTAGAACCTCCAGAATACATCCTCACAGCCAGAGGGAAGCCAACAGAATTCAGTGACATCCTTCAGGGGCCACCCATACCACGTCCAAGTTCACTGCACGTCTCATCATTCGTACCTCACCATGTTACCAGAAAGTTCACCTCCTTATGTTCAAGCTAATAGGACCAGTTCTTTATTATAAGAATTAAAGAATAATAATATAACTCTCACCTGTTCACACATATCCATGAGCAAATTAAGGTTGTGTTGCAGTTCTGGAAGAGCAAAATTGGCAAACTTCTTATCTTTACGAACTTCCCATTCCTCTGATGGCCTCTGCTGACCAGCAATTGCATGATATCCACTGAGAACTCTCTGCTGTGGTCCTGTCATGTCTATTACTTTCACCTTGCTCAACTGGCTGCAATTAATACAGAATCTCAGTCAATTATCATGGTGAGAAATGGGAAAAGACTTTCTGTGGTGAGGATGTACCAATTTTGTACCATACTAATATCAAGAAGAACTACAATACTTTATGTAATTGTTATCCATATATTAAAATGTTATAGGCCCAACACAGTACCTCAATAAAGCGTATTCTCTACGTTGATACATATACAGGACATTTCTACTGAGATTGAGCACTTAGTCAACTGAATCTGTACAGATTTTTAACCATAAAATATATAAAACAAATTTATAATTTAAAAAAAAATTGTGATCATAGTTTTGAATTTTGGAACTTGGCAGAAAAATGGTACTATCATGTGGCTATGTGACTGATAAATATACCTGGAATAGGTAATTAAAGAAGAAAAATATTCTCTGTGACTTCTCAGTGCCTACGCACCCAAATTTTACAACCACTGTAATACACAGAAAAAGTAATTAAGCGTTATATGTCTTCCAAAGAAAATGGAACCATTTCTATCAGATGCTTACCTGTAATCCTTTCTGACTGGCTTGGATTTTCCTTGCTCCAGCACTTCATCAACACTCTTGTACACATACCGAACTTTCTTCTTTCTGGTACCAGCATCACCCCGTCTCCACTGAGATAATTTCTCTGCAAACTCGCGATCTTCCTCTTCTTCTGAATCAGGCTTTGCATCAATTATTTTCTGTGTTTTTTCTGGTCCATAAGCACCTATTAGAATGTTAAGAGGAAGAATGACACTCAGTCTCCTTAATCAAAACAAATGTTCCGTGAAGAAAAAATAAATGAATAGCAAATAACCAGTAATGTGATATAAAAAACAAATATTATTATTGGTTTTATGTCCTATTAACTACGTTTACAGTTTTTGGAGACATCAAGGTGCCTGAATTTTGTCCCGCATGAGTTCTTTAATGTACCAGTAAATCTACTAATACAAGGGTGATGTATTTGAGCACCTTCAAATACCACTGGTCTGAGCTAGGATCAAATCCACCAACTTGAGCTCAGAAGGCCAGTGCTCTACCACCCGAGCTACCCAGTCTGGCAATATAATGAAAGTAATGGAAAGGAATGAACAAGTGCAAATCAAGTCATACAAAGAAAGGCAGGGAGAAAATAGAAAGAAAACACTAAAGGGCAAGGACAGTCTCTATATAATGGAAGTGATTTTAAAGGCATTCTTGGGTGGTTCTTTCATAAACACTGAAGTGCTTTGTAAGCATTAATTTAGTCTCTTACCACCTGTATTAATCTTTATATTTTGTCTTTTCCTTTTTTTCTGTCTTTATTCAGCTTTTTTCACATACTACACTCTCTGCACCTAGACTGAAGATCTATCAAGATTGCCCCTCAATAAGTGTTGATGCCATCCTCCTGATGAAGCTCTTTTGTTCTCTCTTCCCAAACTGACCTTGTTTATCCTCTTATGCACTTCTTTTTATGTTCTTGACTTTCTATATATGACTTGATAATATCGATTGAGTTGCATGATTCTTCTATGGTTCTTTCATAAAAACTGAATTACTTTGCATGTGCTAATACATTCTAGGGGACCAAGTGAGTTTGCAGTATGGAGTGTGTAGTGCATTTAGGAGATGGTGGGTTCAAACTCCACCATAAGCAGCCCTAAACATTGTTTCACATTTTCATACCAGTCAAATATACAGCAGACTGCATCTTTATTCAGGCCACAGCCACTACTTTCCCAGACCAAGCCTTTTCCTATTCCAGTATAGCCAAAATCTACCTGTGTTAATGTGAATCAACCACCTAGCAAAAGATAATGTTTGGAGGAATTTTGAATGTACTGGTTGCTTGTCCAAACAAAATTTGTATTTGTAGAACTTAATACACCTACTTCAGCTTATTTCATTAAAAGCAGATGAAATTCATAATTATCTTCACTCAAGCACTTATTATTCAATAAAACATCCCATTGTACTGTTGACAGATTTACTGACTGATGACCACAGTGTTCTGAATTCTATTCTTAGCCCTGCCTGGGAATCTTTCATTGGTATAAAGGTTCAGAATGAAACAGATTCAGCATTTCAATGACAACTGAGGTGCTAACTGATACAAAAGACAGTAACAACAATCACCATCACTAAAACCTAGTACTGCTCTGTAGAAAGCAGAACATGGAGCCATTGTATTGTACCATAAATTTATCTTCTGTACAAAGTTTCTCGATCCAACTAGATATTTACAACAACAGCAAAATAAGGTTTTGATTAAATATCAATGAAGAATATTTCCAGTTCTTCCTTAAAACAAACAAACAAATACTAGAGTTTTGTCTGTATATTGCTCAAAATTAAAAAAGTAATGCTATTTCTGTATCGGTCGTGTCCACAGAAGAAGGAAATGCAGTTTTTATTTTTCCGTCATCTCTGTGTGTCTGTCTGTCTGTCTGTCTGTCTGTCTATCTATCTATCTGCCTGCCTGCCTGTACTCGCATCACAAGAAAATGGATGAACAGGATTTGTAGAGATGGGCAATGACTCGCTACATTTTTTAAGCTATACATAGTTTTATTCATGTTGAGTGAAATGGTAGTTCAGGGGAAGGCCTAAAATTTAATTCTCAAAAATATCTGTTATTATTTGTAGTCCTATTGATAAACACTACATTAAAAAAGTTATACAGAATACAATTTCCCGCGCATTTATGTTTTATATAGTTTTACCACACTAGCTATGATAAGAGATATTTATGAATTTATAATTTTGTTGTTAAGTTTATGTCAACACAGAGTTACAAGAAAATGGGGGAACAGAATTGAATGAAAATTGGTGTGTAAAGCCAGGGAATAAGTCACTATAGTCTAGCCTATAAATTATTTTATTCACGTAGGGAAATATGGTAGTTTAGGTGAAGGCCTAAAATGTAATTTATTCTCAAATACAGTATCTATGTTATTAGTGGCCCTATCGATAAATACTACATAACAAAAGTTATACAGAATAAATTTTCAGATAATTTATGTCCTGTACATTTTTAATATACAGACTATGATAACAGAATTCATGAATTCAGACTTTTGTTGATTAGTCCGTATCAACACCGAGCATTGCTAGGATGGAAATATTGTTCATTTGTATTAACTGGCAATGGTGGTGGTTTTTGTCGTGAATATCATAAGGTGAAAAACCGCGTGAACATCAGCCCATATCGACAACAAGGAATACTGTGAAGATGATTCATTAAAAGGAGCAAAACAATAGTAAAGGAATGATCCCTTGAAGAATACAACAAGCAGGAGTCATGAAAGGAGGACTCCCTTTACATCAGATGCTCTAATATCACAGAGTCGGAAAAAAACTAAATGTGAAGGCTACAATATCGAAAGCCCATAAAAGTGAACAACAATAACATTACATTGACTACTGTTTGTTGTGATATGTTTTGTCTCTTCTGCTGCCACACATCTTCAATAGATGGGATTACTGTTGCATTCCAAGTAAAACAGCCTGCCTGAATATTGGCGGAAAGTGGCTGAGGAGTTAGATATTTTTTTTTTTTTTTTTTTGGCATGACATTCCTCTGGTTCATACATGTTCTGATAACCACTTAAGTACCGGTACATGACATAATGGCTCATCATAGTATTCCAGCTAGTCGATTCCTGCTCTGATGCACTGATAAGAATGGGGAGTGTGCACATTTATGGAAAATGGCAGACCAGTCAGTGCTCACTGCTGTCTGTGGCCGGGTCATTCCACATCAGGAAATTGACATAGTTAGAGCACCAGCGTAGTACTGTTCGTGAAAGCAAAAAAACTGTGCCTTTTTCATCTGATTGAGCATTTCACATGATAGCATTGCTTTTAATCGCAATATGCAGTCAGTTAATATAGTATTCTGATAAGAATACAGACATCATTGACATTGTAATGACCTATGTCAAGTTCGGTTTAATATTTGTCTGTGTCTGTTACAGCATCACTGGAATATTGATGAGTAGATTTTAATGAAACATGGTATTTCAATTTTGAATAAGGTCAAGCAGGATCTTAGCTGTAAGTTGTCCAAAAAATTTTACCTGGAGGTGATGCTTCAGAAGGGGCCTAAAGCATACAACTTGATGTATCTCTCTTGCAGTTGGCTTTACACGAAATTAGCTCACGGCAAATTTTTCTCATATACTGTCATGTGAAAGTCGAAGTCCAAGAGCCGATAACTAGCTCTATGGACTGTAAAGAGAAATACAATGGAGAATGTTCCACCAATGTTTTAAAAGCTTTGTACACCTGTCAATATTTAAAAAAATATTAATGTGATATTTGGCTTTCTTTGATACTGGAAGGAAAAGAACAAATCAAGATCAGCAATAATGAAAAAAAAACCAGTTTGACATACAAAGTTGAAATTTCAGATGATGGTTCCTCCTATATGTCTTACATTTTAAATGTATAATATAACTATTTAAAATAGTTTATTTGAATCCGCCTTGATCAATAGCTACTACCGAAACATATTTGGTTTAATGAATAGTTTTTCTTTCATTTAATGAGTGTATTGATCAAGGCGGATTCAAATAAACTATTTTAAATACTTATATTATACATTCAGACTAGTCAATACGGACCAGACACAATATTAACCTATCATGGTTAAGTTTACATTTTAAATATGAAGTGGTCTTAAAACAATACACACCTAAGGGGTTTCTGATTGCAGGGTGAGGCCTGATGATATAAATATTCATTTCTCTCAAACCGCTTGACATACGAAATTGAAATTGCACATGATGATTGTATTAGATATTAAATAAAGAGTACGGTCTTAAAATAATACACCCGAAGAAGTTTTGCCTGGAAGGTGAGGCCTGAAAAGAATATTCATATCTCTGAAGCTGTTTGACATATGAGGTTGAAATTTCACATGATGGTTGCTCCTATATGGGATAGATTTTAAATAAGTGGTCTTAAAACAACGCACGCCTAAGGGTGTTTTACTGAGGAGTGGGGCCTGACGACATAAATATTAATTTCTCTGAAACCGTTTGACATATGAGCTTAACATTTCACATGATTTTAAATAAAAAGTGGTCTTAAAATAATACACACTTAAGGTGTTTTGATCAGGAGGGTAATGCCTGAAAATATAAATATTCATATCCCTGAAACCGTTTGACATAAGAGGTTGAAATTTTACATGATGGTTGCTCCTATACATAATAGATTTTAAATAAGAAGTGATTTTAAAACAATACACCCCTAATGAGTTTTGACTGGGGGAAGGGGTGAGGCCTGATGACAAAAACCATCTTGATTTTACTTGACCGTTGCTTTTATACGTTATAGACTTTAAATAAGAAGTGGTCTTGAAACAATACACCTCCTAAGGGATTTTGATGGGGGGTTAAGGGCTGATAACAAAATTATTCATTTCTCTGAAACCATTTGACACTAAAGGTTCATATTTCACATGCTGATTGCTCCTATGTGTCTTAGATTTTAGAGAAGTGGTGGTGGTGACTACTGTTTTAAGAGGAAGAACAACTGGCCAACCATCCTCTATTAACACTAATCAGAAGGAAAAGAATGAAATAGGTCTGCCACATCAAAAACTGATGATATCGGCGAATGAAAGGGAAGGGCGTAAAAATGAAAGACTCCCCAGGCTCGCAAATCTAACACCATCAAGGTTGGAAAAGAACAAAAGCCAGCCAAGGGAGGTCAGACAAGATAGATGAAAGTGAGGATCCTGGCACAAGGAAGTGGAAGCAATGCCAGGACTCAGCTAAGGGCCCTGTGGTTGCCAACACACGCTCCCAAGTTAAGAGCCCCTGGGGGTCCTTTTGGTTGCCTCTTACAACAGGCAGGGAAAATCATAGATGTTCTCCTACACCTCCCCCTCTGCACAGGGGGAAATAAAAAGCAAAATAAGAAGTAGTCTTAAAACAACACACCCTTCAACCTTTGGGGTACAATGAATTTCCAGCCTACATCTTGCAGAGGTCCAAAATGTGAACGGCACATTTCTTTATTATCCATCATGTTAACAAAATTATCAGCAATATCTTGTGAGAGTGTGGTACTTCCAGAGGTATTTGTTTGGGTACAGTCCTGGGTTCCCTGGACAGGTCTCACAATAAAATGGTGTCCCATTTCTGCCCTTGCTGCATCTTTTCACTTTCCTGTCCGATCACGCAGCACAATCCTTAGTTTTTTTGGCCTCACAAGCATCTATGATATGTAGTTTCCCATTCAGACAAAATTCTTCGGCACAGCCACTCCGTCGGCTGTGCTTGTGGGAATTTTGTTTTGTAACGTCCCCCATTAGCCCAATGATAACTAGATCACTGAAAGGCTTGTGACTGACTTCAGACTTACTTTCTGCATTTTGCTGCATATTATATACCTCAAAACTGTTCACTAAAGCTAACTGCTGTTTTCCTGTATTAGGAGGCGTGTATTCCTTAGCACTGTCGTGAGAATACTTCAAAAAATTGCAGTCACCTTCTTCATTCTTCACCCCCTACATCACTGTTTTTGCAACTGTCTTCCAACTCAATTTCCTCCTCACTCAAAAATTGTTCTCAGATTCAGGAACACTAATTTCACTTTCAGAATCAGTCAACAAATTAACGTCAATATAGTAACTGTCAAACAACTGTCTGCAAGTATCATCAGGTTCCATGCCACGACTGGAGGACGCCATGTTGATAATAAATATAAACACAACAGCAACAAACTATCTCCATGGAATAAGCAACGGAATAAAACAAATTAACAGTACATGGCCGCACAGAACAGAAAACTGACCAGGCTAAATACTGTGTAAACCTCGGCAACATTTTCGTTCCAACATACAAAATATATAACCTTAAAGCTGTGCCAGACTAGGACCAACATAGGACCGCAATGAAAAATTAACAATATCGAACTAAGTCCGACATTGTAGCCCATAGGGTAAAGGGGGTTTTGACTGGGGGTGAGACCTGATGACAAAAATGTAAATTTCTTTGACAAACGAGGTTAAAATTTCACCCGATGATTGCTCCTATTTTTAGATTTTAAATAAGAACTGGTCTTAAAACAAAATACAGCCCTAAGGGGTTTTGACGGGGGGATGAAGACTCATGACAAAATTATTCATCCCTCCAAACCGTTTGATGTACGAATTTGTACAAGAACTTTGGATATCGTAGATGTCAAATATGATGTAATTTAAAATATTTCACATATATAAGGATTGTGATCATTCAGAAGTTTTTGAAGTTCTAAAGCTAAGTCTTTACAACAGCCAAAATATTGGACCAAATTTTAAACTCTTCTTCATCATTGCTAACTAAATCTATTTGCAAACCACCACCAACCACCCAGATCTTTCATCGGTTTTGTGGCTGTGAATATTGTGGCCTGTCAACTGGTTCCAGTCTTGAGAGCCCTATCTTAGTAAATTATTCCCTGCCTTGATCTCCTTGCAGGTATTGGGTTAAACTGAAATGTGAGGCCATACCTGGCCAGTGTGTCACTCAAATTAATAATAAAATATTCACAAGCTTATATAATACATATTAAAGGAGGTTTCATCTTGATTTTTATCAGAATAATTGGGGCTGCCCTCTATACACACAAAATTACATGTCTTAGATTTTAAATAAGAAATGGTCTTAAAACATTACACCCCTAATGGGTTCTGACTGTGGGGGGGGGGGGGGGGGGGGGATGGCAAAACTAATAATTTCTCTGAAACCGTTTGACTTTTCAACTTAAAATTTCAAATGATACCCTAAGTGTAAAATAACAGAAGCTATGAAAAAAAAAAAAAAATCAATCCCACAGGGTTAAATGGGGGTCAATATCCAGAAACAAGTCGGAAACCGCTTCACATATGAACTTAAAATATTACATGAAGGTTGGTCTTCTATGTCCTAGACCGAGCTCGAGACCTGCAGTTGCTTAAGTGCGGCCAGTATCCAGTATTACAAGTAACAACTCTCATTATTGTTCCGTATTGAAGATGACGTTAGGCATAGATATCAAGGATAATTAAATAAAAAACCACCTATTCAATACTTTCCAATGTTTCACCCATTATTTTGGGCATCTTCAGCCTGTAAACAACCTTTAGGTCAAGGTTTGGGACCTTTTTAACTAATATAAACTTACTAATATATACACTATATACAACATATACATTATATACAATATATACAAACATAAGTCAATACAGTAAAGTTTTTTGGTCCTAATCTATTTAATATGGAAAATGTCCAAAACTAAAATGGATCTTCTTTTCGGTGAAGAGGATTGCAAATCGGGGTTTATGTGACCCTTATATCATATTAAGTACTTGACGTATCGTGTCTGGTGACAGGATGTGTCGTCAACAATAAGTGGAGATTTGAACTGATTGTAGGTTGGTCAAGATTGAAAATATAAATTTAAATTGAATGTGTTTTAACTTGGCAGTTCTGGTTAACCTAAAATGTTCAAAACTAAAATAAAATGAAACGGATCTTCTTTTTTCTTCTTGAGAAGGGGTGATATTAAAACTGGAGCTTGTTTGACCCACGATTTTCATTTTCATGTTCTTGACGTAACTAATATTTAAATGTGTTGTCGTGTACAAGTGGAGATTCAAAAGCCGATTGTTGTAGGTAGACTGGTCAAAAACGTTGTGAATGAAACTGTTAGCGTCTTGACTTTGGGTCTCATGTAACGTCAAGGAATTGACAAGAGTACAATATTTAGCTGTTTCATAGTTTTAGGCTGCTGCTTAATTGGGAAGAGACATCCTAGACACTTGATACAGTCTTGTGTGAAAATTGTTCCCGTTGATGTGTTACTTGGTCTTTGGGAGGGATCTTAAGAATATCTGTAATGAAGTAGAAAATAATTTTGAATTAAAAATTTTTTGAGCACGCGTTGTGATAAAATGTATTAAATTAACACCTCTTAACTGTAAAATGACTTACTTGTTCAGCCCTTCAAGGGCTTGGAAAGTATTGAATAGGTGGTTTTTTATTTAATTATCCTTGATATCTATGCCTAACAGTATCCAGTAATCGGGAGATAGTTGGTTCGAGCCCACTGTCGGCAGCCCTGAAGATGGTTTTCCGTGGTTTCCCATTTTCACACCAGGCAAATGCCAGGGCTGTACTTTGATTAAGGCCACGGCCACTTCCTTCCACTTCCTAGGCCTTACCTATCCCATCGTCGCTATAAGACCTATCTGTGTTGGTGCAACGTAAAGCAAATAGCAAACAAAAAATATGTTCTAGATGTTAAATAAGAACACCCCCCCCCCCCCCCCATGGCACTACAGCCCTTGAAGGGCCTTGGCCTACCAAGCGACCACTGCTCACCCCGAAGGCCTGCAGATTACGAGGTGTCGTGTGGTTAGCACGACGGATCCTCTCGGCCGTTATTCTTGGCTTTCTAGACTGGTAAATAAGAAATATTTTAAAAATATTTTCCCCTAAAACAAAACATTCATTCCTCCAATAATGTTCAACATATAAAGTCAAAATATCACAGGATGGTCGCTTCTACGTCCTAGATGTTAAATAAGATAGGGTTTTAAAACATTTCAATTCTACTGTATGCGGGTTTAAATGAATATTTGATTCAAATATACAATTTGCTTTATGTTGCATCGACACAGATAGGTCTTATGGCAACGATGGAATAGGAGTAGGAACGAAGCATCTGTGGCCTTGATTATGGAATAGTCCCAGCATTTGCTTAGTGTGAAAATAGGAAATGACAGAAAACCATCTTCAGGGCTGCCAACAGTGGGGTTTGAGCCCACTACCTCCCAAATGCAAGCTCAGAGCTACGTGACCCAAACCGCGCAGCCACTTGCTTTATCGAGAATAAATTATCATTCCCCCAAAACCATTTGACGTACAACTGAGGGTTTATTTTACAGGCTCAGCCAACACTGGACTCCAAAATTTAAAACTTTTAAAGATAGCTTCCAGTTTAAAACTGTAGCAAAGCATGGATATTTTGCTAGGGGTGAGAGAGAGAGAGAGAGAGAAAATGAATGAATGAATGAATGAATGAATGAATGAATGAACAAACAAACTTACCTATAGCCCCTCTTCCTTTACGAAGGTGAGCTTCAACAGGGGCAGAAATACCCTGTAAGTCTTTTCCAAGACCTTTTCCAGGTTGAAATCCCATCTAAAAAGAAACAAATATTATATCTGAAAGACACAATTTAAGCGGTTCAAGTAAAATGTACAAGTTACAGCAGTTCTGTAGGTCCAATATATGAATCTCGATACCAAAAGAGACTTCTTTTCTATAAAGAGAACTAACCTGACAAGACTACGGTAAGACATGTGTATGTTTAACTCTTGTTCTGTTTCTCTACAAGGTCGGGTAGGAAGTGAGATGAATCTTCGTAGCGAGATTTTATGACCGGATACCCTTTCTGATATCAACCTCATCAGAAGAGTTAACGAGACGAAATGAATGATGTGATATATGACAGTACGAAGGGAAAAGGTGAAACCCAGTTGTTTGGTTGCTTAGCACTGTTTAGTTCACCTAACGAAATGTGGAACAGTGGCAGCACTTGTCAAGGACTCTGAGTGAGAGTAGAGGGGCATAATGGGAAGTGTGTGAGAGAGGAAGAGCTCGGTCATGCCACGCGTGTTTTCGCACTATGTATTTGTTAGCTTTTAAATGGTGTGTAGTGTAAAATAAACCTGTGTTTTCATCCAGTGAGATTTAACTTATTTAGTGAGCTAGCAGAGAGGTGTTGTTTAGACCAGATTCAACACCGGCACCAGCACATAGCCTATTCCTGTCAAATAACATCATGGGGTGTGCTGAAGACTTTAACTCCCCACCTCGACAGATGAATCACCATCAACAGCATCATATGCCCTCATTCCATATGAGCACTGTGGAGAGGTTTGGCATGCACTCTAGTGATTATAAATTGTATATCAACACCTCCCCTAATCGGCTGGCCAACGTTCTCCTGGTGAACCACAGTGTCAGACCATTATAGACTTCAAGCCTTAATGATCATGGCCACCAGGTGGGCTTGCAGTGAGATATGCAACAATTTTATTATTTCTAACAAGGCTATGAAAATGTCCTTCTGCATGTTTACATGTTTCTACTGGCTATCTCACATTAACTTATCTCTGTCTCATCATGTTCTTATTCTTCTTTCTGACTTTCTGTCCTTAAATACACTAGCGTCAGAAAATTTAGCCTCGCCCATGAATTTTCACTTACCATGAAAGGGGCTATTTGTTGAAAATCAACATGGAAATACCTATGTTTTTAGAACTAACTAGTTTTATTACACATTTCACTAGATTTTCTTTTACACTGATCATTCACAGGGAGCTAGAAACACAATTACAACATCTTAAGCAATCACACTGCCTCTTCATCAATGTGTCCACCCTTTGCTTTGATTACTGCTTTATAGAGCGTGGCATTCTAGCTGTTAATTTTTCCAAAGTCTCGGTATTTATACATCCCCAGGTTTCTAACAGACATTGCCACAATCCATCCACACTGCTTGGTGCCTTTTCTTTCACTTTCCTGTCAAGTTCTTCCCACAAAAGTTCAATAGGTGACAGACTGGGTGATTGAGGAGCCCAGACCATTAAATCCAATTTTCCTTCAGCTTGTTTCCTTTCCAGATACTGCTTGCACAAATGAGAGGTGTGTTTAGGATCATTGTCCTGTTGTAGAACAAATCCTTCACCAATCAGCTTCATTCCAGATGGCACGACATTGCGCGAAAGGATACGGTTATATTGTTTCTTTTACAGTAATCCCTCTACTGTCACCAAATCACCAACCTGATTATTTCAAAAACATCCCCACACCATCACATTTCCTCCTCCTCGCTTCACTTTCAATAATGTTGTTTATCAACAAGAGGGATTGGCTATGGGATCACCGCCTCGGGTATCTTAGCTGAGATTTACTTGGATTTTTTGAAACACACCAAAATTGATGATGATGATGATGATAATAATAATAATAATAATAATAATAATAATAATAATAATAATAATAATAATAATAATAATAATAATAATAATAATAATAATAATAATAATAACTTTAACAACATCCTTTTCTGGGGCAAGATTTGTAGATGACACCATAGTAATCATGGATGAGAGCATTACAAACGTAGCTACCACTCTCATTTATCTATATAACATTGACCCACATATAAAATTCACACTTGAATTTGAAACTGAACAAAAAATAAATCTTTTAGACCTAACTATTATCAGACACCCAAGCTACTTAAGATATAAGATTTTCAGAAAACCCACCGAAACAGTCACCACAATCCGTCAAGATTCTTCACACCCCCAAATTCACAAACGAGCAGCATACAACAGCATGGTATACTGAGCCTTCAGTGTTCCAATGTCTAAAAGAGAACTCAAAAATGAGTTGAACACTATTCGTAATATAGCTAAATCCAATGGATACAACAGTTTCTTTATAGAAAAAAATAATCAATAAATATAAATACCGCCCTTCTACCACCTTGAAAAAAGATAAGAAAAACAACTCCTCTCCTTTTATCTTTACCTTCAACGAACAAATCTACCAAGTCACCAACATCTTTAAAAAGCACGATGTAAAAGTAGCTTTCAAAACAAACAATAGAAACGCACAAGTCTTACATAATGCCACATCCATAAACAAGTTAAATAGTTATTCAAAATCAGGAGTATACAGGATCATTTGCAACAGTTGTAATTCTTACGTCGGACAGACCGGGAGAAATTTTCATATAAGCTACTCAGAACATGCCATTGCCCTCAAATACAATAAATTTTCAGCTGCACGACAGCATATGCATGACTATAATCACAAATTCACAGACAAAAAACAAGATATGGAAATTCTCAAAATCATCAACAAAGGACCCCTCCTTAACATTACCGAAAGCTGCTTCATACATTTAGATCAATATTTCAACCCAACTCATAATGAAATTTCAGAAAAGCCAAATATCCTTTTTGCCCTTCTAATTCCCATTTTCAGTAACATCAAACCAACAAGTCATAATTCAGTTTTTCATAATATTCACAGCACCTTTCCTCAACAGCCATCCTTTTTCCCACATCCTTCAGCCCCGCCTTAATTCCCCTTCCCCCACCCCACCCCTTCCCCTCTCCTTCAGAACCTTTCCCATCCTCTCTCCTTCCTTTTCATTTGAATCTCACAACAGTTAGTCTGAAGCACACACAACAATAGGCCACACACCTCAAGCTATATTGAGAGGTAAGTCTCATAACCTATGCCATCTAACTAACACATTCTCTCATTCAATTCATTAATTTAATTTTATCTAATTTATTCAGGTTAACTTCATGGGCACCGCAATGAATTGCAAATTTTATACCAGACACAATGTATCTGTATTAACCACATCTTCATGTGCCATCCTGACAATGTCCAACAACATTTCAGCATGATTTAACAAGCACCACGAGAGCATCTCATTTTATTACCTTGACTGATGATGAAACAACATCTAACAGCTAATGGTTATTTACAGCGGTGTCCAATGGCTTGCATATGACTAACACCACTCAAATAGATTTGGTGATGAACTACGGGATCAACTTTTACCAGTTCCCATTTACTACTGAATTATTAATGATTAGATGTTCTGTGTATATAAATTAATACTCGAAATATTCTCAATGATTAGCATACTCAAGAAGTTAGAACCTAGTTTATTTTCAAATTTAATCATAATTTCATCCCAGTTTTTTAATGTCAATTTGTATATATTTGTTTCATTTGTTTAATGTCAATTGTGTGCATGTACATTTGTTTAGTTTTTAGATGTTTTACATTAAGGCTGAAGATGGCCATCCCCGGCCAAAACTAGTCCCTAATTAATTAATGTAATTTAGAATATTACATATTATAGTATAGAAAGGTGGACCATTATTACATTAATTTAATAATTATATTGTAAATCCTGATGTGATAAATGAAGAGAACAAGCATGAAATATATTTTAAAATAAGGGTCTGGCTTTCAACAGCTATAACTATCCAAAGAAAGCTTCCAGTCACTATATATTACATTCAGAAGTACAACTCGCAACATACGCTAGTTATCAGCTGGTGGTTTGTCATGATTTCTACAGCACGGCTTTATTAAGAAGGAGTGGCTCCTGCTACACATACACCAACTGGGAATATCAGAGACCATCTACAGAGACCATCTACAGAGACCATTTGGGAATAGATTCTCACTGTTTGGACTCTATAGTCGGGAACAAAACTATTTTTAAAAGTTTCAAGAAGACGGGACCTCGAGTGCTCTCGACTGCAGTCCATGGCTGACGAGATGGCAGTGACGATGATGTCATTTGGAATGACGACACGCCGGTAGCAGGGAACTTGGCGGCATAAGATGATAATTCAAATAAAAGCAGTGATCAGGTTAACTAAGGTTTACTGTGTGATAGGCCTACTGCTCAACTGACAGAGACAAATGACTGGCCATTAAGATCTTTTGTATCATAATACGATACCCTCATCCCTTTTCTCTAAGGGGTCGAGTATGAAGTGAGATGAATTTTTGTAGTGAGATTTTACGACCATATGCCCTTCCTGACTTCAACCTTATCAGAGGAATTAATGAGATGAAACGAATGACGTGATATGAGTAACTAAAACTGCCTATATTTACTTTATATGTAGGCCTAAAAGTTGTGTTCACCACTGATTGTCTTTTTACATTTAGAAATACTGCCTCCCAATGAAAATAGCCAGTATAACTCAAATACATTCATAAGTTTGTTAAAGAACAGTGTAGAATGTTTACATGTACAATTTGTAGCCTAGAAGTCATGTGTTCACTGCACAAAATTAGAGGTTTTCGCACAATGGATCCCCCTTTATCCTTTTCGGCTATAAAAGTGGGGAAAAGTGGAGTCTAATACGCGAGTAAATACGTAGTCTCTACCCTTTTCAGTAGTTCAATGGATTAGGTGTTTAACCCAATAGCTTCAGGTATAATGGTCTGCGTGCTCACTCATAAATTAGATTTAAATTGCCCTCAACGTGAGTAAGCCACCCGGTCAGAACTACTGTGCACCATTCTGAAATAAATGCCATAAATGGAACAGTAACCAGAATTTTCATGCACAGTTTTCAGTGAAGCATTCAAAATAATTGTACTCAACAACAATGACATTAGAACGATTATTTTATGCGGTAAAACATTTGGGTTTATGTAGAGAGACTTCACACTACTCTTTGTCTCTCAAAAAAAAAAAAAAAAAAAACATACATTTATCTTTGCTCCTATATAACCCACACCCAGTCACTATGTTTTGCTTTCGCACACGGGTCTTTAGGTACAATTTCACAGTCACTCGTATCAGATGAACAGTCACTTTCACTTAAAATCCCTTCTTCAATATTAACTGCCTCACTGTTCTCTGAATCACTATTTAAAACACATTCAATTAATTAAGCAATAGCATTTCTGTCACTTGCCTATACTACGCCCAAAACCATGGCTAGGAAAATCACGATACAAGTTCTTAGAAGGAGAGCTGTAAACAAGCCACATCATCATCATTGTACAGTTCCAGTTTCCTGGGCACTGTTAATGAGCCTCTTCCACTTCTTCCTGCCCATATACAGTAAAACCTCGATCATCCGCCCCTCGATTAACCGTTCTGCGGATTATCCATCGCCAAAAAAATCTTAATTTTTTTAAAAAGCAATGTACAGTCGCTCCAAAACTGAATAAGCGTACTCTTCATGTTAATAATAATAATAATAATAATAATAATAATAATAATAATAATAATAATAATAATAATAATAATAATAATAATAATAATAATATGCCTTTGCTGGCAGGAAATAGAATAGAAATATATTTATTTAAAGTTAATTACAAGTAGGACCAGAGCTCCCTTTGGCTGCAACTAACTGCCACTTTAACTTAAATGTATCAACTAATATACATAATCAAATAAAAAGAAAACATAAAAAGCGTAAGATACATTTCCCTACTGAGGATATAAGAATAAGATTAAAAACTAAACATCTAGGAGATTACAATAATACTTTTACCATTTCATAAACATACACTATACTAACAAGGAAGGGAAGACATAAGAGAAACTTAAGAATTTTAATGCCGAGGATGAATTAAGAATAAAACTGAGCATCTAAAATGTAACTAGGAGATCATGATATTTCGTACAATTTAATTAGTTTGGTGAAAATTCATTTACATGGCTTAATAAGTGAAAAGGTAGCAGTATTTAAGACATTTTCTCTGAGTTCCGACACTACTTTGCTGTATTTCATATAGTTTAAGATCATTATATAATTGGGAGGCAGTGACAATGAACGACTTACTGCACTTTACCGTACGATGCTGTGGAACCTGAAGGGTGTTAGCTGTAAACCTATTGTCCCTTGACTCATCTGAACAAAGGACTTGGTCAAATATGAGGGAGCATTAGATTTTAAAATTCTCAGGAGTCAAACAAGCAGCTGAGTATGATCGTCTATCCCCGAGTTTCAACCACTCTGCGATTTGTAGTAAGATGTTACGTGACAGTCTTTACGAATATTGAAGACGAATCGCACACAGGCATTCTGAACACACTGGAGTTTGCTATTATATTTCTCAGAGATATCGCTGTAAATTACAGCGCCGTAATCTAAAATAGGAAATACCATAGTTTGGATCAACATCTTTCTCACCGAGAAAGGAAGATACGGCAAGTTTCATCGAAACTGATGCATTATGCCAGACACTTTCTTGACCAAATGCTTGGCATGAAAGGTCCAGGACAGAGTGTTATCCGTTAGAATACCTAAATTCTTAACACATTCCTGATACTTGACTACAGATCCGTTTACAATTACTGGAGGAATGTCCCTGTTGAAAAGATTTGATAAATTTCTTCGATATCCTAGAAAAATAGCTAAGGTTTTGTTTTCATTTAATAGCAAATTATGACTTAATGTATGTAGTGTTTACAGTGCACTATGTCTTCTGGTATGGGCTAGAATAAATCTGTTACTTTCATTGACCTGTCTCAGTCTCATCTTTGGCTTTGACAATGTGAAAGTGACCGAGGTATAAGCGATTCTAGTAACACCGTTCTTATGCAGCCAGTCCCTGTTATGAATGATGTGAAAATATTGCTCATAGGGTCAGTTGGTGCATGCATTTCAGTGGGCTTGGCAGACTGATATGTAATAGCAACTTCTGTCTCAGTGAGGAAAGCAACGGGAAACTACCTCACTCCTCATTTCCCTAGTATGCCTCTTCAGTGACACCTAGGCTATCTATGGCAGCTGTTGGTGGAGCTGTAGAGGATCAAACCAGCCTTTGGGCTGAATACCCAACGTACATACAACAACAACAACAACAACAACAACAACAATAATAATAATAATAATAACAATAATAACAACAACAATAATAATGTTATTGGTTTTATGTTCCACTAACCACTTTGATGGTTTTCAGAGACGCCGAGGTGCCAATATTTTGTCTTGCAGGAGTTCTTTTACATGCCAGAAAATCTACCAACACGAGGCTGACATAGTTGAGCAGTTTCAAATACCACCGGACTGAGCTACAATCGAACCTGCCAAGTTGGGGTCACGAGGCCATCGCCGCAACCATCTGAGCCACTCAGCCCGGCTCTTAACGTCGAGGTATCTTGATACAGTATTCTGTTTTGAAGCAACTGTACACTGACTCTCCGACTCCTGAGTCTACGATCATAACATACAGTAACTACTGTACGTACACGCGCATAGACCAGCATTTGGCATTGGAGACATGACTTCATACATCTTTTTACTATGTAATTTTATGTTGTGTAAAATTATTTAACTTTTAACTGTTACAAAAGAAGAAGGATGCTATTTAAACACAACAGTCACAAACTTTATTATCCGTTCCATTGTTGACGAATAATGTACTGTAACGTGCCCTCTCCCAGCCCACGGAGCAGAGAGTACAGTATGCTGGTCATTTCTACTTCAGAATGATACCTACAACTTATTTGGTAGCGTGTAACATCTCTGAGTACCACACGTAGATCTTTCATATCGTTCTCTGTCAAGGTTAAATATTTTCAGCACAGGCTACTGCATCGTAAATATTTCACAATGAGCAGGAATCGGAAACCAGCCTAGCGGTCCATCATAATCAACCTCCGCTATTAGTAGACAGGTAGGCTACATTCTGTACTGTAGAGCAAAGTACGGAAATGTCAGAGTGACTGATAAAGTTGAACATTTATTTTACATTCTAACAGCCCGAGAAATGTTGAGAACGAAATCTGCAGTAAAAAAGAAAGAAACGAGTAGTTTTAACCATACAAGGTCTAAAGCTTGGAATAAATGGTGTACTAATCACAGGAATTTCGAATGCTTCAAGGAACAATGGAAACAAACAGCAAAAATTCTTTGGAATATGAAAAGAAAGTACGAGAAAGAACAGCTGCACAACATAGAAGATGATTTCAAGAGAAACAACACAAGAGATTTCTATAGAAGATTAAAAAACAAAATCAAAAAAATTCTCTCCTGGTAATGTATGTTTTAAAAGTGAACAAGGGAAACTCATTATTGGTGACAAGAATAATTGCAAGTATCTGGCTAACTATTTCCAGAATCTTCTGAACTGTGAACCTCCTGAAGATGGATTGCTGTTTGGAGAGCCTCAATTCAAGTTGAAGTATTCATTACCACCAAATAAGGAAAAAATTTGGGACATCAGCAACTAAAAAACAACAAAGCTCCTGGGAAAGATTCAATTACTGCAGTTATTCACATTTGCAGGAAAATACAGTGGAAAAACTAGAGGAATTATTCCCTTTTATCTGGGAAAAACAAGACATACCAAGTGATTGGAAGAATGCACTCATTCATCCCTTACATAAAGAAGGGACCAAACTAACGTCAACAACTACAGAGGTATCTCCCTTCTTTCTATAGCATACAAAATCCTATCCAAAGCATTGCAGCGGAGGCTTCAAACACATGTAGATAAACAAATTGGTGAATACCAGGCTGAGTTCAGGAAAGGGCGTTCATGTGCTGAGCATATTTATATTCTAAAATCACTTATAAAAATAAGGTCAATGAGAAATCAGAAGAAGACAATCATAACCTTCGTTGATTTCAAAAAGGCATATGATTCCATAGATCGTGGAGTGCTCATGAACGTTCTGCAGAGTTTGGAATGGATGAGAAATCTCTGGCCATAATTCAACAATCTCTTACAAACACTTTTTCTCAAGTAAAATTTATGGGCGAACTCTCAAATCTGAGATAAAAAGGCAAGGAGACAGCCTTTCTCCACTAATCTTTAATTGCATTTTAAAAAAGGTTATTAGGGAATGGAGGTTGAGAATGACTGAAAATGGAATGAAGAATGGAGTAAAGATAGGTTGTGGAAAAAATGCGATGATGTTAGACTGCCTTACCTTCGCAGACAACGTCGTTCTTATTACAGACAACCGTCAAACAGCCACGAAACAAGTTGAAGAAAAAATATTGCAATCAAAACAGGGTTAAGAATCTCCTTCGAAAAAACAGCATTCATGGATTCCATAAAAAAAGGCGACACGGACACACTTGTTAGACTGTATGATATCCAGCGTGTGCAAAAATTTAAAAAACTGGGAGAAATACTCACCCCCAATGGAGATGAGAAGGAGGGATTAAAGGGGAGGGTGAGAAGGCTGGAGTTGGCTTTCAGACTATGTCATGACACCTATAAATCCAAGTTCCTCTCAGCCAAGTTAAAACATTACTGCACAGTGGTTAGAATGGAGTGCTTTTATGGAGCAGAAACCTTGACGTGGATGGTAGACCCAGCCCTTAAAAAAAAGAGAAAGAAGATTCTTATGAAAAATCTTAGGCCCAAGACAGCCGACGAGTGACCCAAACACATTCCGGTTAAGATCGAATTTGGAGCTCTACAAGGCAGTAGAGAGAATCACGACTGTGATGAGGAAAACGAGACTGACGTTTTATGGGAATATCAAAAGAATGAACCCTGAGAGATTGGTCAACAGGACTTAATTAACGTACAGCCCCAACATTTGCCTGATGTGAAAATGGGAAACCAGTGAAAACCATCTTCAGGGCTGCCGACAGTGGGGTTCGAACCCACTATCTAACGAATACTGGATACTGGCCGCACTTAAGCGACTGCAGCTATCGAGCTCGGTAGAAAAGTGGAAAAAACAACCGGGCTGGCTTACACAGGTGCACAATGACTTGGCAGAAATATCAAGGAGGCGGATATAAAAGAAAGGACATCATTTAGGAAGAAGGTTGCGGGAATGAGGGATGCGTCTGAAGAGCAACGTGCAAAGCCACGGAATCTCTCTGTGGAAGAGCGAGCAAGAAGACAAAGACTCAAGAATATTTGGCGAGAGTGTAAAGAGAAGGGTATCAGTCTGCGTGACATAAGGAAGATTGTGTAAACGTGGCACACAGGTGGCCATATCAATAAATAATAATAACAAAATTAAGTAATATAACCAACCGGTTAAAGAAAGGTGAACTAGTCTCAAATTTAGCATCAGAGTTCGGTGTGGGTGTGACAACAGTGCGGGATCTAGTGAAGAATAAAGACAAAGTGTTGCAGTTTGCGGTGAGTTCCGACAGTTCGCATGGACTCGCTAAAAGAAAAATAATGAAAGCATCATCTTTAAAAGAACTGGATGTTGCGTTATTCATGTGGTTTTAGCAAAAGAGAGGTGAAGGTGTACTTATTAGTCGTCCTATGATAACAAGGCAGGCACAAATTTTTCATGAAAAGATGGGACTCTCAGGATCCTCACCTGCATCCCATGGATGGCTACAGAGATCTAAGGACAGACATGGCATTCGAGAATTAAAAAGCAAAGGAGAAAAACTAAGTGGTGACAACAGTGCAGCAGAAAACTTTAGATACAAGTTTAAGCAGATAATTGAGAGATACAATTTTGTTCTAAGTCAAGTGTACAATGCCGAAGAAACTGGACTTTATTGGAAGTGCTAACCCAGTAAAACACTAGCAGCTGCTGACGGGAAATCAGCTCCTGGTCACAAATCTAGTAAAAAGCGCGATACAATCTTGTGCTGTGCGAATGCTAGTCATCATCATCATCATCATCATCATCGGTTTGCCCTTCCAGCGAGCTGGGTAGGGTGTTTGAAAACGAGCGTCTTCCAAAGTTGCCTATTCAAAAACATTTCGTTGTCCAAGACAGATTCCCAATTCCATCCTCTTCTCTCCACGTCTTCCCTCAGTTGGTCCATCCATCTTCTTCTTGGTCTTCTACCTGTTATTCTCTTTTCCAACTAAGCACATGGTAACCTTGTGCTATTCATTCGTTTAACATGCCCAAACCATTTAAGTCTAGATGACCTAAGTCTTTCCTCCATCGATTCATTTAGACCTAGGTTAGATCGGATCTCATCATTTTTCACATGATCAAGTCGGGTCTTTTGGAGGGCAGTTCTAAGAAATTTCATTTCACAGGCTTGAATCCTACTATAATCCTTTGATGTTAGTGTGCAGGTTTCCAGAGAATATGTAAGGATAGGAATGAAATATGACTTGTACAGGGTCATTTTTGTTCTTTGTGGGACTTTCTGATCCCATAGTAGGTGTCTAACGATGCTGTAAAAGTTAGAGCCTTTGGTTACTCTGTTTTTTATTTCTCTCTCAGCTCTGTTATTACTAACGATTACGCTTCCTAAATAACTGAATTGGTGTACTACTTCAACTTGGTGGTCCTGTATTTTTATGTTGCATTCTGTATAATGTCTGCTGATTTTTAATGCTACTGTTTTTGATGGGTTCAATTTCATTCCATAGTCATCAAACTTCTTACACCATGCATTCAGATTATTTTGCACTCCCTCCTCTGTTTCATCCCATATTGCCACATCGTCTGCAAACACCAGAGCCTGAAGATCTTTATTACCTTTTCCTTTTAGTTCCTTTAAAATGGTATCCATAACTGCTATGAATAGAAGTGGTGACAAGGCACTTCCCTGTTGTACTCCTTTGGTTGTATTGAACCATTCAGAGTGACCATCTCCAATTCTGACACAGCTTTTACAATTACTATATAGCATTTGGATCTTCCTAATAAGGTACTCCGGTACACCAAGTTTTCTAAGACTTTTCCAAATAGTTGATCTAGGAACATTATCATACGCCTTTTCAAGGTCCATAAACACAATAATTAGGTCTCTTCCTCTTTCCCAGTGTTTCTCTGCCAACATCCTCAAAGCAAATATCAGATCTGTTGTGCTTCTTCCAGTCCTAAAACCATGTTGTTCCTCTTCTAAGATAGGCTCTAGTATATCCCTTACTCTGGCTTCAATGATCTTCTCCATAATTTTAAGGCCGGGTGATACTGTAGGAGGGTAATGCCTCTGTAATTTTCACTTTTCCTTCTACTCCCTTTCTTAAAGATAGGAACTATCACCCCTTTTGTCCAATCTTCAGGTATTTCATTATCCTTCCATATTGTTCTGAGAACAATATACAGCCACTGTATTCCTGGTGGACCAGCAGCTTTAATCATGTCAGCTGTAATTTCATCACCTCCTGCTGACTTACCACTTCTCATCCTGTGGAGAGCTTGCTCTACTTCTGTCCATGTAATTGGAATATCTTCCTCTATTGTTTTCTGTCCTACATCCTCAACAGAGATCTCTTTAGGGCCATTTAGGAGCTTGTCAAAATACTGCCCCATTGTATCCGTGATATCTTTCATACTGCGAACTATATTCCCATCTGCTGTCTCCAGGGCTGTAATTGCTTCTTTATCTGATCTTTTACTTTTAACTATTCCATATATCATTTTCATATTCCCTTTACTGTCTTCTTCCAGTTTAGTTGTAAATTCTTTCCAACTTTTCTCTTTTTCTTCCCGTACAATTCTCTTGACTTCCAACTTTCTGTATCTATATTCCTTTGCTATCTCTTCCAATTTATTGTTGTCTATTTGGTCACTGTTGATTCTTCTGTCAGACTTAGCCACATCAAGAAGTTTTTTGGCTTTATTCCTTTTCATTATGGCTTCTTTCACTTTATCATTCAACCAAGATGTTCTTTTCTCTCTCACTCTTCTGCTTGTTCTTCCACATATTTTATCTGCACTACCAACCAGACTTTCCTTAAAATCATTCCATTCTTCATTACCTTTCTTTGTGTCTGTTATTGGTATTTTAGCTCTGATTTCCTCTTGAAACTGCTGTTTGACTTCCACATCTTTCAATTTCCAGTCTTTAATTCGTGGTTTTTTCTTCTTGTCTACTTTAATAATAGGTTTGGTGACTTTTAGGTCTGCAATAAGGAGTCTATGGTCACTATCAAGGCTCTCACTAGGTATCACTTTTACATCGTGCACCTTTTCTCCACTTGACCTATCTGGATGATAAGGGCTATCACTGATCTATACTGACCGTCCCAACTGTATCTCGTTATCTTGTGGCTATCCCGTTTCTGAAACCACGAGTTCTTCACCAGAAGTTGGTACATAGATCAAGCAGAAGTTCACCCTCCTCATTTCTATTACCAAATCCATATGGACCAATAATGCCTTTATAACCTGACCTATCAGTTCCTACCTGGGCATTAAAATCCCCAATTATCATTATGTTCTCTTCATCAATTATGTCCTCTAGTTTTTCTAGGAAGCTTGCTTTTTAGTCATTGCTACAACCCTGCTGGGGAGTATAAACTTGGATTACAGTTTGAGTTTCTCCATTTAGGTATATTTTAGCTTTGATTAATCTCTCATTGATGAAGGAGACATCTGTTACACTATCAATGTCTTTATGGAGTATAAAACCAACTCCATTCCTCGCCACTGCAGGATTACCACTCCAGTATAATTTATATCCGTCCTCTAACATTCTTGTGTTGCAACCTTTCCATTTGGTTTCACTTAGTCCTAGGATGTGAATATGTCTACGGTTCATTAAATCCGTGATTTCGTTGCATTTTCCTGTTAGAGTCATAACGTTTAAGGTTCCAATCCGAAGCTTGTTTCTATGATCGGGTCTTCTCGTGCATCTTGAATGAACATCGGACATGACATCGTCATTAGTTCCAAGAGTACTTGAAGTATTGTCGACATTCAGAATATCTTTCTTTCCGAGGCTCGTTTTCATTTTGAAAGCAACTGCATTGTACTCCTGTACTGACTTGCTAGGGCTAACGTACTAGAGGATTTTCTTTCAGGGTGGTCTCCCTTAGCCTTTGGCAGTCCCCTGCCTCACTGCAAGGCAGCAGCTGATGAATTTATGTGTTATTTCCCACACAAAGGTCTCATCTTATCCAATCTTCTAAGGGAAAACCCCTCTGCTCGCAGCTATTAGTTTTCCCTTAGTTTGCCTGGTTTGGTATTGGCCACCAGACCCTCGACCAGACAGTCGCAGGTAGTACCGTCTACTGTCGCATACGATAGCAGAATATATTCTGACCTGACACCAACTATCCCAAAAAGCAAGGATGCCTCTTCCGCCAGTTCCGCCGTACCAATGATCTTCATCTCCGCCTTCACTGCCGTTGAGGTCTTCACCCGTAACCCTGAGCTGGGACCCTTACCAGATGGTACACACCGGGTCAGTGTGCTCTGGGACTCACATAGGCAGGGGCGCCACTCCCTGGGTAGGGCTGCCTCCGCAGAGGGTCCCTACCCGAATGCTAGTGACGACCATAAATTAAAATTAGCTGTTGTTGGTAAAGCAAAAAAATCCACGTTCTTTCAAAGGAACAGTGATAAAATATTTCCCAGTAGATTAGTCATAACAAATCTGCATGGATGACACGCAATATTTTCAGGACTTAGTTCCATCATAAGTTCGTTCCACGGGTTTGAGATTTCTTGGCGTCCAAAGGCTTGCCATTAAAGGCCGTCCTTTTTCTTGATAATGCATCCTCTCACCCTGTTGATACACAGTTGAAATCTGAGGATGGAAATGTTTTTGTTTCCTATTTGCCACCTAATGTAACTTCATTAATTCAGCCGATGGACCAAGGCATCACCACAACCTTTAAAGCGCATTATAAGCAGGAATTCCTAGGCCTCTTACTTTCCGGAGAAACGTCAAAGTTTGAGTTCTGGAAAAAACTCAATCTTAAAGAAGTGCTTTATCTTGCCCAGAAATCATTGGATTTAGTAACCGCTCAGAACATCACTCGATCATGGAGAAAATTGTATGTTGATGTCTAAATTTATTTATGGTCTGTTGGTAATTTAGGTGAATATTTAGTATGTATTGTTGTAGCTTTGACTATATTTTGGTTTTAAAGAGGGTTTAAGCACAGCATTTTAAGGTTATACGGTATGTATTTTATGTACTTTAAAGTCTATTAAAATTAGTAGTATGGATTATCCGTTTTTTTATTAACCGTTCACCCCTTCCCGGACAATAGAACGGATAATCGAGGTTTTACTGTAATAAATAAGTTACAAGATGTGAGCAACTGCAAAATGACCTTGATAATGTTGTGAAATGGACAGTTTTTTGCTATTTGCTTTACGTCGCACCGACACAGATAGGTCTTATGGCGGCGATGGGATAGGAAAGGCCTAGGAATTGGAAGGAAGCGGCCGTGGCCTTAATTCAGGTACAGCCCCAGCATTTGCCTGGTGTAAAAATGGGAAACCACGGAAAACCATCTTCAGGGCTGACGACAGTGACCCACTATCTCCCGATTACTGGATACTGGCTACACTTAAGTGACTGCAGCTATCGAACTCGGTGTGAGATGGACAGTAGGCAATGGTATGATGATAAACGGTGTTAAAAGTCAGGATGTGAGATTCACAAATAGTAAAAGTCCTCACGGTTTTAATTACTGTGTTGATGGAGTGGAAGATCCTTTTGGGGATCATTGTAAGGACCTAAGTGTTAATATAAGGAAAGATCTTCATTGGGGTAATCACATAAATATGATTGTAAATAAGCGGTACAGATCTCAGCACATGATTTTGAGGGTATTTAGGGATTGTAGTAAGGATGTAAAGGAGAGGGCATTTAAGTCTCTTGTAAGACCCCAACTAGAGTATGGTTCCAGTGTATGGGACCCTCATCAGGATTACTTGATTCAAAAACTGGAGAAAAAAAAAAAAAAAGAAGAGCAGCTAGATTTGTTCTGGGTGATTTCCGACAACGGAATAGTGCTACAAAAATGTTGCAAAGTTTGGGCTGGGAAGACTTGGGAGAAAGCAGACGAGCTGCTCGACTAAGTGGGATGTAATGCCAATATAGTTGGTCCGTTATTGACATTATAAATTTTCCAGCTAACTCATTCCTGGTTGCCGCATTTCGTCCCAGTGTGCTAAGTTGGGGTCATCAGATGGTAAATAGCACACCTACTAAGACACATGGCTAATGCATACCGTGTAGGCCACTGCATAGGCTACTTGGAGCCACCAGCAGTGCCAATGCACTATTTTTTTTTTTTTTTTTTTTTTTCTTTTCCTAGTGGCTTTACGTCGCACCGACACAGATGGATCTTATGGTGATGGTAGGATAGGAAAGGCCTACGAGTTGGAAGGAAACGACCACAGCCTTAATTAAGGAACAGTCCCAGCATTTGCCTTGTGTGAAAATAGGAAACCACAGAAAACCATCTTCACGGCTGCCGACAGTGGGATTCCAACCCACTATCTCCCGGATGCAAGCTCACATTACATGTAACTAATCTCATGATTAGACCCGTATTGAATTTGCTATAATATGCTTACAATATTGTGAATTTTTATTCCACCTTTTTAATACAATTGGTTTTATGTTGTTAGATCATAATGCTACAACACTATTTTATAGGGACATGTTTCGCTTGAAACAAGCTCACAGCCGCACACCCCTAACCGCACGGCCAACTCGCTCGGTGCCAATGCACTATTAGAGACTTTGTCTCTTTTTCAAAAATTGATGCCTACCTGGCCATCAGATAATGTAGATGTTACCTGAAATATTTGTTCCGAATTAGTAAATTTATAATACTCTGAGGTGTCAGTGGAGAGATCGCGCGGAATGACATCATTAGATGAATAAATTTGAGTGGTGTCTTTAAAAAAAGGAAAGATCACAATATGAAGATAAAGTTGGAATTCAAGAGGATAAATTGGGGCAAATATTCGTTTATAGGAAGGGGAGTTAGGGATTGGAATAACTTACCAAGGGAGATGAACAATAAATTTCCAATTTCTTTGCAATCATTTAAGAAAAGGCTAGGAAAACAACAGATACGGAATCGGCCACCTGGGCAACTGTCCTAAATGCAGATCAGTAGTGAATGATTGATATACGACTTGTCATGGAGAACATCATCCACTGTCCATCCTCTGGTAACTAGATCAACCTTGATCATGTCCATCCATCATGTTTTAGGTTTTCCTGCAGATCTTTTCTCCTCCATCTATCTTTCCAAATTTATTTTGTCTCTTCTTGTAGGCTCCATCCTCATCACATGCCCGTACCACCGTAGTCTGGATGTGCTGACTCAGTCTAATAGGAATGTCTTTATTCTGGCTTCTTTCCTTACCTCCTCATTTCTTAACTTGTCCATCTTGGTCTTCTGGATGGTGGATCTAAAAAATTTCATCTCTGATGCTTGCAGTCTTGATGAATCTCTTTGTGAGAGTGCACGCTTCAATACCATAGGTCAATATTGGTATGAAATAGCTGTTAAACATCATCAGTTTGGTTGGTTTTGGAATCATGTCATCCCATAAAAGTATTCTTACTTGTTGGTAGAATTCTGATCCCTTTTGCACTCTGTTTGTAATTTCCTTTCTGTCCAAATTATCACTGGAAATTACACTTCCAAGGTAAGGAAAACTATCCACACATTCTAGCTGGTGGTCTCCTAGTTTTACACCTGCTGGACACCCTTCTCTGTTGACTGCCATCACCACTGTCTTGGTCTCGCTGATGTTGAGATTATATTCCTGGAACTGGGATTTCCATATGTTGAGTGTGGTCTGTACTTCCTCTTCTGTTTCACCCCAAATCATGATATCATCAGCAAAGGCCACTGCATTCAGTTCACCTAACTTTTCCTTGACATTCTTCATTATAGAACTTTTCCTTGACATTCTTCATTATATTGTCCATAAGAGTGATGAACAGTAGTGGGGACAATGCACTTCCTTGCTGAACTCCACTCTTGGTCTCAAACCATGATGATTGACCTTCCCCAATTTGTACACAGCTAGTACAGTCTTTGTACAACATCTGAATTTTCCTTACCAGTCCTTCAGACACATTTCTTTTCCTCACGCAGTCCCAGATCTTATCTCATATAACACTATCATAGGCTTTTTCTATATCCAGGAATGCAATGACCAGGTTGTTGCCTTTCTCCCAATACTTTTCCATCAGCATGCAGGTGCTGAAAATTAGATCCATTGTTGATCTGTTACTTCTGAATCCATATTGCTCCTCCTCTAACTGTGGTTCAATGATGGTTCTCAATCTTCTTTCTATGATATTCTCTAGAATGTTTAGCCCATGAGACAGCAGTGTTATTCCTCTATAGTTGGTGGGTTTTCATCTGCTGCCTTTCTTAAACAGAGGAATTAAAATGCCCTTGCTTCAATCTGCAGGTATTTTGTTGTATGTCCATATGGCAATTAGTACTCTGTGCAACCAGTGTATACCCTGGATGGCTGCTGCCTTTATCATGCCTGCATTCACTTCATCTGCACCTGAAGATTTTCCTTCAGGCAAAGATTTTAAGGCTGTCTCAGTTTCTGTACAGGTGATGGGAGGTTCCCCATTGGAGGCTTGGATTTCTGGTTCTGTATTTTGTTCTTGAACTGGTCTATTCAGTAGGTGGTCAAAATGATTCTTCAGGGCTCCTCTCATGTCACTTTCTGTCCTAACCAGATTTCCATTTTCATTCGCAAGTGCCTTTATGGTATTCATTGGTTTCCTTTTACCTCTGATAACACTATACAGTAGTTTCTTATTGCCTCTGCTGTCTTCCTCCAGTTTCTGAGTGAAGATATTCCATGCCTTGGTCTTTTCTTCTGTAACTGTTCTTTTAACGTTCAGTTTCTTGTTTTGGTATAATTTTTCGAGGTTTCTGATCTTTACCTCGTCTCTAGTAAGATCCGGTTTATTTTTCTCCCGATCCCTTTCTTTCTGCAAGGGATTTCCTTCCCTGATTGCTGTTCTCACTCTTTCATTCCACCAAGGTGTTTCCTTCTCCCTTGTTTTCATACTTGTCTTTCCACAAACTTCAGTTGCCTCCTTAACCAATGTGTCCCTTAGTCTGGTCCATTCTGCCTTTCCATTTTTCCTTTCATCTCTTGGTAACAGGGTTTTTATCTGGTTCTGACAATCAGTTCTTTTATATGTTTTCTGGAGTTCCCATGCTTTGGCATTTTCCTGTTCTGTACTTCTGGCACATAGAAGTTTCTCAGATCTGCTACTAATAGACAGTGGTCATTGTCAAGACTCTCGCTGGGTATTACTCTGACATCTGTTACCAATCTGCTACTTTCTTCATCTGAGATGACATAATCAATTACAATCTTTTGTAGTCCATCCCAACTGTATTGTGTTATCTTATAGCACCATGCTGGTGGCTTCAAGTAGCCTATGAAGTGGCCTCCACGGTATGCACTAGCCTTGCGTCTTGGGTGGTGTGCTAAGTCCCAACTGACGAGACTAACTTAGCACACGAGGGCGAAACGCAGGCAACCAGGAATGTGTTAGCCGGAAAATTTGTAATGTTCAATAACGGACCATTATATTGGTATTATAAATTTACTCATTCAGGACAAATATTTTAAGTTCCCCATGGGAATCAACATCTGTATCATCTGATGGCCAGGCAGGCATCAATTTTTGGAAATGAGACATAGCTCTCATAGTGCATTGGCACTGTTGGTGGCTTCAAGTAGCCTATGAAGTGGCCTCCACGGTATGCACTAGCCTTGCATCTTGGGTGGTGTGCTAAGTCCCAACTGACGAGCCTAACTTAGCACACGAGGACGAAACGCAGGCAACCAGGAATGAGTTAGCCGGAAAATTTGTAATGTTCAATAACGGACCATTATATTGGTATTATAAATTTACTCATTCAGGACAAATATTTTAAGTTCCCCATGGGAATCAACATCTATATCATCTGATGGCCAGGCAGGCATCAATTTTTGGAAATGAGACATAGCTCTCATAGTGCATTGGCACTGCTGGTGGCTTCAAGTAGCCTATGAAGTGGCCTCCACGGTATGCACTAGCCTTGTGTCTTGGGTGGTGTGCTAAGTCCCAACTGACGAGACTAACTTAGCACACGAGGGCGAAACGCAGGCAACCAGGAATGAGTTAGCCGGAAAATTTGTAATGTTCAATAACGGACCATTATATTGGTATGAGTCAAGCAGGTTAAATATAATTACTCTATTTCAAGTGTCAAAACTTACACAGAAGGGAGGATGGTGATGGTAATAAGTAGGGTCTGAAAAGAAGGGAGGATGGTGATGGTAATAAGTAGGGTCTGAAAGACATAAATAGAAACCTCAACATATCAAATAGGTGAGCTAGGAGATAGGATGCATACAACCTACTCATATCATGCCCTGTGACCAATGTTAATGCAGTTTACTTCTAGTTTATGTAAAAACTAGCAAAACAAATGGATTTCCTGACCTGAATGTCAAACAAGGTCCAGCAACATTTTGGTAGACTCTCTGTCTTATCCCTTGGGTATAACTTAAGTGGTTTTCTTTTCTGGCAACTGTTTAACACTGTGTTAACAAAGATAATTGGTTTCCCATTTTCACATCAGGCAAATTAAGGCCAGGACTACTACCTTCCTAATCCCAGGCATTTCCCATTCTTGCATAGCTGAAAATCTTTGATGTGTTAGGCCGATGTTAAACCAGTAACAAAAAAGCAAAACACTGGTAAGTTATTATAAAGTTAGGGCAGGAAAGGGCTAAGACTGGAAGGTATTGGCTGAGACCTACATTACAGTACAAATCCAGCTTTTGCCAAGTGTGAAAATAGAAAACCACAGATAACCATCTTTAGAAGACGGTTGAGTTCGAACCCACAATTTGCCAAATGCAACTTTACTGCTACACAATCCATATCACATAGCCAAATTGCTAAGTGCTTGGGGAATTACCAAAGTCCCTGATATTTTAATGGTGCACGACATTTGTTTCATCAAAGTCTTTACTTAACACAACTTGACAGATGATAGCATTACTCACTTGCAACAGAAGCTTTGCTCCAATACCCTTTGTATGTCTTTCCCATTCTCCAACACCTTTCTGTATGAGAGCAGGATTGAGAGGAGTTTTCTTTTTCCGAAGACCAGCAATATCACCATCAATCTCCATACTTCTGTCAAACTGTTGTCGAAATTTGGAACTCTGTGGTCTCACTTCTTCATCATCTTCCTCCTCGCTAAGGAAGAAAAATTATAGGTTACAAATAGGGCCCCAAAGTTTATGACCTTAAAATGTTAGCGAAAAGCAAGTATTTATGGCCTCAAATACTGAGGAAATATGACCATTATATGACCTAAATAACAACAACAGATTTTGCTGACACATTTTGAATATTTTATTCTTTGAAAGTTGTAACCTTGTTCACATGCTGACCCTCATCTAAGATGAAATTTTACTGAAAGGGTTTTAAAGTCAATCTGCACATTAAATGCTATCTTTTATATAACACTCAATACATAAGATACAAATGTCACAGAGAATTGCAAAGGCAAATTAGAAACATTTAATGTTTTCAAATAAAAAAGATCTATTCTCGTTCAGCATAGCATTATAACGTTAAAAGCTTTACTTAATATCGCAGGATGTTATTGGGGCAAATTTGAGAAAAAGTCAAATCATTGCTGTTGAATTCAAGCTCTTCTGGATTGAACATTGCTAGCTTTCCACCAAAAATATCACCAAACCCTGTAGACTACTCTTCATTCTTGATCAACACATGCTGTAGTTTTGTATAAGCACATTCACCAACTTTACCATGAACAGCCTCTAACTCACTTTCCATGAGCTGAAGGCTATCATGTGTACCATTATGTACTTTGGTGTAAACTATTATTCTGTAACAGTCTTTGATCCTCGCACTACAATGGACAAGTTGAAAATAGAAGCCACAGCAACTTTGTCTTTTCTACAACCTTACCAGAAGTTCACTGTAATCTCCACATTTATCACCCTGTCACTTACTTACAGTTTTCAAACTGCCCCTTTGAAAAGAATACCTTCCAAATTTCTCTCCAATGCTGACATTTTAATGAAAACAACAACTAAGGAAATATTACGCCATCCCTGTGACACTCCAGACATGTTTTACACACCCAAAAAAATAAAAAGGTCTTGGAGTCTATAAAGCAAGCTGGGAAGCATTTCTACAGTTCATTAATGTATGTATATTTCTCATCAAAACCAATAACATACATGTGTGTAACACATGTGACTTGAAAAGTGACATTCAGAAAGGCACGGAAAAGCTCGAACAAACTACTGTTAACCCTCCTGATTGTGTAAGTTTGAAAAAAAAAAAAAGCATGGAAAAGCTTGGATAAACTACTGTTAACCCTCCTAATTGTGTAAATTTGAAAAAGAAAAAAAAAAAAAAATCAAATCATTGCTGTTGAATTCAGGCTCACCTTGGCTGAACACTGATAGCTTTCCACTAAAAATATCACCGAACTTGTAGACTACTCTTCATTCTTGATTAACACATGCTGTAGTTTTGCATAAACACATTCATCAACTTTACCATGAACAGCCTCTGATTCACTTTCCACGAGCTGAAGGCTATCACTGGTACCATTACGTACCTCGGTGTAAACTATCCTTACAAACGCAGCTTTGAGAAGAGTTTAACTCATGATGTTCTTTATCTCAGAAAGAAAAGGTTGTTAATTCTTTATAAAGAGCACACTCCAGGTAACACGTGGCTGGCAAAATCTGATGGCCTGACAAGCAGCGAACAGAAGGATGCTATTAAGATAACCACCAACCTTTGCCCTCTACATGGCAAATCTCAAAATAGAACGCACTTCTGGGATTGCCGGAGTGACAAAGAAACCCTTGCACACATTCTGGGAGCTTGCTGTTATGGAGAACTACTATGAAACACCTGTCACCACAGGATAAGATTAGCAATAGCGTCAGTCCTGTGTGGTCGAAACTACCAGGTGAAAGAGGAGGTTCATGGCTAGCACAGAACAGGTCTTCTATGTTAACTGACATGATTGCTATCCAGGAGGCTCAACTAATGGTTTCAGTATTGACCCTACCATCAGAATGGGAACAAAAGAAAATCAGCACACAAATAGACACTAGGAGAAGTGTGTCACTTACAATTAAACCATTCCTTATTACCAAGAGAAATAAAAACTATTATCCATTGAATTAATAGGTTTGATGATTGGTGCTAGAGGGACAATACCTTTGAGGTTTGTCAACTTTGTTTGGCCTGAGACACATTTCATATATGAAGTGTGTCTATATGCTGTCAGAGGTTCCCCGAGTATCTTTAGGAACCATCTAAACTGTATAGCCAAAGAGGAATGCCTAAAAATCATGGTCTACATATGGAAAATTCATAAGACTCAATTACAGTTATAATATTTACACATAACATATATTAATCCAAAACGATTATAGTAAGGAAATGTTATAGCAAGGAAATGCTCCATTTTTGTAAATACCAGATTATAAAATAATTTAATTATTTTGTACGCTTCGTCAGTTTAGGTAATCTCCAATTATGGGGAAAACAGAATAAAAAATTTTTTCAAAATAAATAACATCCATCTCTTCTAACTGTTTGACTGTAGCTGATCTTATGGTCAAATCTGACTCTATATAAGCAACTGAAAACAGCGCCTTGGCAGTTCTGACTAAGGAAGTTTCACCATCACTGAAACTATTAAAATCTTCTTCAATTAAACAATAGTTGGTGCAGTAGTACTTCAAAGGTTTCAGCCAAGTTCCCCAGTGTGTGTGAGGATAGGATCAGGAGGCAAAGGTATCACAGGGGCAATTTCTTACATTTTTTTAACTCATAGTAGAAGTTATGATATTATTTTTAACATTTTAACTGCAAAAGTATCTTACTGGGTTATAAATGAGTACTATCTGTAACTTTTATTAATTTTGAACATTAAATTCCAGCAGCAGGCTTTAATCGGTTAAAAAAAAGAAATCTGCACACATCGAACACAGATATGTACATTAGAAAGGTGTTTTTCAAGACTTAAATTGTGAAGAGCGTAGCACTGTATGAAAGTGAAACGTGGACAGTAACTCGTTCAGGAGAAAGGAGAGTAGAAGCTTTTGAAATGTGATGTTGCAATAATAGTATTGGTTTTATGCCCTTACTAACTACTTTTATGATTTTTGGAGATATTTAGGTGCCAGAATTTTGTCCTTCAGGAGTTCTTTTACATGCCAATAAATCTACTGACATGAGGCTATCAAACCCCCACTAACTTATGTCGAGATGGCCAGTACTCTACTATAGCTACTCAGCTTTGGTGAGGGCCGATGACCTTCGATGTTAGGCCCATTTAAACAACAGGCAAGCAAAGCAGCTTTGGGGAAGAATCCTGAGGGTGAGATGAGCAGATGTTATCACTAATGATATACTGAATAAAGTTGGTGAGAGACGAAAGATTTGGCAAAATTTGACCACAGGAAGAGACAGATTGTTAGGAGACATCTTGGGTCACCAGCACTTGTTGAGTTAGTTTTTGAGGGACGAGTAGGTGGTAAGAACAGAGGGGATGACCAAGACATGAATATGGCAAACAGATGAGAATAGATGTGGGATACGGTAATTACACAGAAATGCAAACTTTAGCACAGGATAGTGTAACATGGAGGGCTGCATCAATCCAGTCTATGTACCGATGACCCTAACAACAACAAAAACAACGACAAGTGCAAGGAAAGTGTCACATTACAGAACCCTTCTTCAATGTATCATATTGTGGCAGTCCAAATCTCTGTAGGTAGTGTGATAAAGTAGTTAATAGTTACATTTAGCAAATTTTGTGTGTGAGTTCCACAAATACTGGTGTTTAGCGTTTGTTTGTAGTAATTGAGATTAGTGGTATTTATTTACAACTTTACACTGAGTAGTTCCGTCGGCGTTCGGTAGATCACAAGCTATAATTTAGGACTGAGTGAAAGAATTTTTAAAAAATAAAAAATTATTATTATAATACCAGTAGGTTTTTAGATAAAATACTTACAAAGACGGGATATTAAAAACAGTCATAACTTCGGCAGCAGTTATATTAGTGCAGGCAACTGACAGGGTATTTCAAATAGCAGTTCAACTGTTCCACCTATCACAAAGGTAATAACTTCTCTAAATAACGCGATACTGTCGTAAATTTTGTTTAAAGAAAGGATTTCAACAGAATATGCAGTATTTCACTGACGAAATAGTTAATAGTCCATGTATTATTATTGATTATTGTCGCCCTTCATATTCATATATTGCATTGTTGGCTACAAACGTGAACAAAGGGTGTAGTGTAGTCAAGAAAATATAAATAAAAATCAGCTGATCCTTGTATTCCGATCATTTGTAGTTCTGAGTAAGTAGTAAGTATCCGTAATTTATATTTTGCACCCTCAATCTTTCAGTATTTATGAGCAGTTAGCTACTAATAAAGTTCCTATATCCCAATAATTGCAATTCAAGTCCCTGGCATAGTTTTGACAGAAGTATTTTTGAGAAATTATTGCAAACAACTTCGTAATTATCAGCATTTAAGGACACTTTCATTCTCCGTCCGGTGGAGTAGGGAAAATAATAGTAATCCACGAGCTGTAATAATCCACATAACCACATTTCAGTTGAGAATTGTTGTGTAGATATGGTTTATTAGATAGTCTCTTGCCTGTTATATTTGTGTGTATCTTTGTGTACGGTAACCCTTTTTAGCATTCAAGCAAACGGCAGGTTTCATTTCTATTAGAGCATTGTAGGACCTTTGTTGGTAATGAGTAGTTCTTGCAAATTTCAAACTTATGGCCTAATTGCAATTTTCATTTCTATTTGTTTAGTAATAACCTATTGTAATTAGGATACGTCTGAACGTAGTTTAAAAATTATTGTATTGTATTGTTCTTTGTCCAACCCTTGTCCCGTTTTCTCTACAGGGTCGGATATGAGGTGAGATTAACCTGTCATGGCGGGTTTTTATAACCGGATGCCCTTCCTGACGTCAAACTCATCAGAGGAGTTAAGGAAATGAAATGAATGACGTGATATATGATAGTAGGGTGAAACCCGGTGCTGGCACATAGCCTACTGCTGTCAAATAGAACCAATAGCTCAAGGCTTAACGTCTCCACCCGACAGACGAATCACCATCAACAGCGTCATATGCCCTCACTCCATATGAGCACTGCGGAGAGGTTTGGAATTTAATCCAGGCTTTTGGCACGCAATCTAGTGATTATAAATTGTATACCACCCCCTCACCTACCTTGCTGGCCAACATTCTGATGGTGAATTTTTTTTCGACCAACGGGACTCAAACCGGCTAACCTCGGTGTCACACCGTTTAGACTTCAGCGCCTTAACAATCATGGCCACCAGGCAGGCTATTGTATTGTAGTAACTTATTAGAAATTAGAGTGCTTATTCTATTACAGCAAAACCTTGATTGTCCGTCCCTCTATTAACCATTCTGCGGATTGTCGGTCGCCAAAAAAAAATTCAATTTTTAAAAAGCAATGTACAGTCACTCTAAAACTGAATGAGCGTACTTTTCATGTCAACAACAATAATAATAACAATAATAATAATGTTATAGATTTTACGTCCCACTAACCACTTTTGACGGTTTTCGGAGATGCCGAAGTGCCAAAATTTGGTCTTGCAGGAGTTCTTTTACATGCCAGTAAATCTACCGACACGATGCTGACGTATTTGAGCACCTACAAATATCACCGGACTGAGCTAGGATTGAACCTACCAAGTTGGGGTCACAAGGCCATCGCCTCAATCATTTGAGCCACTCAGCCCGGGTCTTGACATCAAAGTATCTTGATACAGTATTCTGTTTTGAAGCGACTGTACACTGACTCTCCGACTCCTGAGTCCATGATCATAACGTACAGTAACTACTGTACGTACAAGCGCATAGACCGGCAATTGGCATTGGAGACATGACTTCATGCATTTTTTACTACGGTACGTAATTTTATGTTGTGTAAAATTATTTAACTGTTAACTGTTCCGAAAGAAGAGGGATGCTATTCAATTTCAACAGTCACAAACTTTATTATCCATTCCTTTGTTGATGAATAATGTACTGTAATATGCCCTCTCCCAGCCCACGAGCGTAGAGTATGGTATGCTGGTCATTTCAACTTCAGAATGATACCTACAACTTATTTGGTAGCGTGTAACATCTCCGAGTACCGTATGTAGATCTTTCATATTGTTCTCTGTCAAGGTTAAATATTTTCACCACAGGCTACTGCATTGTAAATATTTCACAATTCACAGGAATTGGAAACCAGCCTAGCGGTCCGTCATAGTCAATCTCCGCTATAGTAGACAGGTAGGCTACATTCTGTACTGTAGTGCAAAGTAAGGAAATGTGAAAGTGACTGATAAAGTTGAACATTTATTTTCCGTTTAACAGCTGAGAAATGTTGAGATCGAAATCTGCAGTAAAAAGAAAACGTGTAGTTTTAACCATACAAAATAAAGTTAATATATTCGAACGGTGAAACAAAGGTGAACTAGTCTCAAATTTAGCATCAGTTCGGTGAGTGTGTGACAACAGTGTGGGATCTAATGAAGAATAAAGACAAAGTGTTGCAGTTTGCGGCGAGTTCTGACAGTTCGCATGGACTCGCTAAAAGAAAAACAATGAAAGCATTACCTTTAAAAGAAATGGATGCTGCGTTACTCACGTTGTTTTAGCAAAAGAGAGGCTAAGGTGTACCTATTAGTAGTCCTATGATAACAAGGCAGGCACAAATTTTTCATGAAAAGATGGGACTCTCAGGGTCCTTACCAGCAAATTTTACTGGGTAAGCACTTTCAATAAAGTTCAGTTTCATCGGCATTGTACACTTGACTTGGAACGAAATTGTATCTCTTAATTATCCGCTTAAACTCGTATTTAAAGTTTTCTGCTGCACTGCTGTCACCACTTAGTTTTTCTCCTTTGCTCTTTAATTCTCAAATGCCGTGTCTATCCTTCAATGTCTGTAGCCAACCATTGGAGCAAAGTACTCTTCGTTTCAATTACATCATTTAAATTTTTGTCTTTATTAAAATGTTGATCTAGATGGATTTAGATGTTTTCAAACTCTGTCATTAGTTTACTCTTTTCAACCCTTCTGATGATTTTTAAGTCTCCCTCTATTGATGTAAACTGTGGCTGGTTTCTTTCATGTGAGAGTTCATTGCAGAGTATTTGTTATGTTTTAAGTCATTAAAGTGTTCTAGGTATCTAGTGAGGAAACTGCAGCCAGTTTGGCCTACATACGAATAATTACACTGTGTACATGAAAGTCTATAGACCCTGGATCCCAAGTAGCATTTATTATTTGAGTTTACGATGTTTTGGTTGAAAAATATGTTCTTGTTAGTGTTATATGTCTTGAAAACAATACTGACATCATGTTTTTTCAGGGGATTTGCGATTTGGTAGATGGCAGGATTAGTATAAGTAAAAGTTGCATATTTAGGTTGCTTTTTTTTTTTTTCAGAGTAAGATTTGTTGCCAACTTAAGCTTTACTTTATGAATGATTTGGTTTACCATCTCTATTTTATACCCATTAACTAAGCCTAGTTCTTTTATAAAATGAAGTTCCTTAGTTAGATTACTGGGTGAATGGGGGATTTTGAATGCCCTATAAACTAGGCTACAAAAGGCTGCCTGTTTGTGTGATTTTGGGTGAAGTGAATGATTTTTTATTGTTACTGGGGTATATGATTGTTTTCTGTATATTCGAAAACCAAATTTAGTGTCTGTACGAGTTACACTGATGTCTAGGAAATTTAATGAACAGCTGTTATTTTCATCCTCCTTTGTAAAGTTTATATTACGGTCAAGACTGTTATAAAATCCAGAATTTTCTCACTATTGTTCTTCTGATTATCGATTATCACAAATTATAAATTTACTCATTCAGGACAAATATTTCAGATTCCCTATGGGAATCAACATCTATGTCCACAAATGTGTCGTCAACATACCTAAGCCAAAGGCAGAGTCTTTCTATATTTGTTTTTATTTATCCATGTAAATATCAACCAATACACCTGAGAAGGGATCACCCATAGGTAAACTCATTTGGTGATATATTTTGTTGTTGAAGGTGAAATAATTATTATTTAAAACAAATTTCAGTAAGTTAATAAACTCATCTATCTCGAATTTACTTAAGTTACTGTATTTGGAAAGGTTTAGTTTAATAATGTCGACAGTTTCGTTGATAGGAATGTTCAAATACATGTTTGCAATATCGAAGGAGCACATCTTATGGTGGGGCTGCAATTTGAATTTTTCTAATTTTTCACTAAATTCTATTGAACTTTTAATTGAAAATTCATTATTAAACTTATAGTGTCTTTTCAGAAAGTTATGTATAAATTTTGATGTTTTATATGTAGGAATGTTCATGCTGTTTATAATCGGCCGAATGGGTATGTTGTTCTTATGCATCTTGGGCAATGCCTTTGCTTTAGGAAGTTTTGGGTTCATATTAATATTTTTTGTTATTCTTGTTCTTTAAGTAGAAAAGTTGAATTTTTTTAGGATAGTTTTTAAACTCCGCTGAATTCTAGGTATAGAGTCTTTATTAACCACAGCGTAAGATTTATCTGAAGACAATTCTTTGGTCTTTTTTGATATAGTCACTTTTATTTACTAGAACTATAGTCTTGCCTTTATCTGCTTTAGTTACAATCATGTTATTTTCATTTATGTTAGCTCCTAAGTCCTTAATTTGTTTTAAAAGGGCACAATTAGTGTTGACTTTCATTTCTTTTACTAGGGTGGGAAGGTTTTTTTTTTTTTTTTTTTTAATCTGACGTCATTTTGTATTTCTAAAAGGCAATTTCCCTATATTTGATTCAGTTTTGGCTATTGTAGTTATTATGTCTTCCATTTTTTGTGGATTAGGCCAATTAAACTTTGCAGCTTTATTAAGCAGGCTCATTTCTTTTTCAGTAAAACTGGTATCAGACACATTGATTGTAGTGGGGATGTTTATCAATGACAAAACCGGTTTTGTTTCTCTTTTATCATGTGCTATTGACTTTTGTTTAGTTTCTTTTAAATAAGTAAGCTTATTTTCTAATGTTTTTTTGCTTTTTATCTAAAATGTCAGCAATCTTATCAAAGGCAGTTGAATAGATTTGAGACGATATTGCAATTTTAATCAAGACTCTATTTTAATATGTTATAGTACATATAGTTGTTCACTCACCATTAGAATGAAAGAAGAAATGTATGAAATTTTTTAGCCAGAATCTCACTGTGTCATGTTATCAGTATTAATAAGTCAAGCTTTTTACTCTAACTTTGGCACTGTTATTCTAATAACAACTGAACTGTCAATCTGTACATTATATATTACAGTACAACTGCAATTCAGCAAAATGTTTTACTAACTGAATCTGTTATTTGAGGAAGCACACATGTCCACTACTACTAGTTTTGAGAAAAGTGGAAAAACTGCGTACAGCTTCTAATGTTTGGAATTTGTGTCTAGTTTTTATACCGATTATTTATCACATCTTTTGTGATAATTCTGGTCATTTTTGAAAAAAAAAGTTTTCAACAAGAGTGATATGGGGACTGAAAGTCACTGGACATGTGTGATTTCTCAAATAAAAGAACTCTTGCTTGCAAAAACATAACAAAAGAGGTTATTTAATGCTTACAAACATTTAAGCACACTACATATCACACTTTTATTATATAATAAAGTTACATCTTTAAATTTCCCTTCATAAAACAACTTTACATTAAAAAATTCAGAACATTTTCTAACATTGTCCGTCTTAACAATATCATTTATTATACACTGCTGTTTGTAGAAAGTGAAACACCAATACCGAGAGCTGTGATCACAATGCAATTTATGCCACATATTAGGGACATAACAAGACACAAATGATTACAATTACAGAACTGTACATCCACGGTAACCGTGGAAATTCAGTACAGCATAGCGCCACCACGCGCTGCAATCAGAGCCGCTAGACGTCGTGGCATAGAATCAAAAAGCGCCTGAATATGCTGCTGGGGAATACTCTGCCACGCGGTTTGTAGGCATGTCCATAAATCATCAACAGTGGCTGCAGGAGGACCTGAACGAACAAGGTGCCGACCGACCATATCCCAGACATGTTCAATGGGTGACATATCCGGCGAACGGGCAGGCCAGGGAAGCAGTGGTATCCGTTGTTCTTCGAAGAAGGCTTGCACATTCCTCGCCACATGCGGCCGGGCATTGTCCTGCTGGAATATGGCGCCTGGAACGGCCTGCAGGTGGGACACTGCCTCGGGCTGTAAAACCCCCCTGATGTAGCGGTAGCTGTTCAGATTTCACTCAAGACGTAGGAGGCGAGATCGCATGTTATAGGCAATAGCGCCCCAAACCATCACACTTGGCGTTTGTCCACTATGCCGCTCAACAATACAGTCTGCCCGAGGGCGTTCACCACGGCGGCGTCTAACACGTATGCGGCCAAAACTGTAGGACAAGTTGAAGCGGGACTCATCCGAAAACACTACACTTTGCCACTCAGCCCGTCAGCGTTGGTGTTCATGTGCCCTTTGCAGTCTACGGCGTGGGTGGTTGCTGGTCAATGGAAGCCGGCATAATGGCATGCGTGCCTCCAGGCCGGCCCTCAGAAGACGGCGTCGAACCATCGATGCAGACATCCCCACACCCGTTGCAGTGCTCCAATGTCGAGCCAACACCGTGGACGAAGCTGTTCTGTCCGTTACGGCCAAGCGGACAAGATGGCGGTCATCTCGCGCCGTGATCACATTGTGTCGTCCAGTACCCTGTCGGCACTGTGTACGGCCCTCTTCTCTCCACTGGTTCCACATACGCCCTACCGTTGAAGCAGCGTACCCTGTACGAGCCGCAATGTCACGGAACAACAGACCCATCTCCCGGAGCCCTGTCATTCTGCCCCGTTCGAACGCACTCACATGCTGATATTCTCTCCTGTGATGTCGGCGAGGCATAGTGGCACTTAGGTACATATTTCCACTTCGTATGACGGCTCCGCACTGACTGAGCGTTGCGTAACACTGCCCTGGCCGGTCACATAGAGAAGGGCACTGCTGGGTCTACGTGCACGCCATCTCTCTGCGATTTAAATCACTTATTATGGTTCCACTGTTCTACATGTCCTCTGATTTTGGCGTGTTTCAGACCATCGCTTCTGAGTGTTTCACTTTCTATAAACAACAGTGTAGTTACTTAGGGACATCTTCCCTGTTAACAACAATGCCAAGAGAATGTCTTGTCGTGCCTTTTAGTCAAGGTCCTCAGATGCGTCCTGCCTATTTACAGTAGACCAGGAGAAAATTTTGTTGTAGAAGCTGTTGATTTCATCCTCACTGGGTAAATATCTATGTAACTTCTTCACATCTTCAATTTTTTGCTCACTGATTGGGAGATGACCTTCTGGGTATGCTTTCACAGTGGATAATGATGGCACTGAAGATGTTGCGGACAGCCGAAATGTATGACTTACCACACTGTCAATGTAGGGCCTTGCAATTACTGATCGATTCATGTCACTGTTGAAGGTAAAATGATTAAATTTGCTTATCTGGAAAGGTACTTTGTGTTCTCTATTTAAATGTTTACTACACGATTCTACAGAAATAGCATTTTTCTTGTAGAACTGGGGCCACCATGTTTTGAACTGCAGTATATTATCAGAGGTTTCCACCACAATGACTGTAAATTGATTTTTTTTGCTCGATGTTATTATTAGTTCAACATAATCCTTTAGCAAATAAATTCTGTCAGTCCTCCTCACCTTCCTTTTGATGACATTACAGGACATGAACGAGTGACCTCGTATAGGGAAATAGTGGTGTATGACATTGAACCGACCTTGGCCTGTCAGTGTTAGCCACATTTGTAGGACTGTGTGGTTTTTATTTTGTGCACCACAAGCATCGGAAAACACATGTAATTGCCTCACGTCATATGAAACACAATCAAGATATTGTATAATAAATTAACAAACCCCGTTTGGGCCTTTGGTCCCGACACCTTCATGGTACACGAAAAACGTTGCTTTCCCTGTTCTGTGATCATGTATACAAAAAACATTAAGTACGAGCTGTCAAAGGTAAAATGACTCCTGAACAGGAATGGTGGGTAGGTGGAGATTCTGCATGTAATCAATACTGATAGCTGCTATATCATTCCATGTCTGCATTAACACTTCTACATCTTTCACTTTCCCATAAAACTGTTTAGCTCTACACTTGTGAATCTGGAGCTCCGCTAGTGCCACACGCTTAGCATTTGCATTAAGACTTTTACTTTTAATCTTAATATTTAATCCTTCACAATCACCACAGACGTCAACTTGAGGTCGTCCGAACGACAGAGAGAACCGTTCTAGGAACACTTTGAGATAATAGTGATACTTAACTTTTGTATCGGGATACATATCCTTGAAAAGTTCAAACATCTGCTTGACATTAAGTTTCACATCTAGATATTTATAGTCTTTCCCGGATTAGTGGGCTTCCTTATACGGAAAAGAAGCTATATGGTCCATGACTGCACTTGTTATCTCTCCACTGATAGCATTACCAGGTACACATTTTCCGCATTTATCAATAGGAGATTTTAATGCAGCTAGTAGGTTAGCCAGTCTACGGACTCGATTTGGAGTGATACCGTGTATACCAATAAATGCAGACTTACATACTACATACTGTCCTGACGATGACGTTGATATCCTATTCTTGAATCTTTGACTTTTTGATTTATTTCCATCCATAACACGTGGCCTTCTTCTCTGTATTTGGACAACTTCCATCAGACTCTGTAAATATGCATCCTGCTCATTCTTGGTGTCAAAACTTCTGAATTTGTTGAACATTTCCCATTGTTGCTCCTCAGTAATCCTCCTGCAGCACTGATTTGCACATCTGTTGAATCACAGACCAAAATAAACGTCAATAAACACATCTAGAAGCTGAGACAGTCAAACATATAAGTTAATATTTTAGGTTATGTTCTGTATACTTACTTGCATGCTTCCTCACGATGTCTTTCTTGCACTATTTCCCCTTTCCAGTTTTCATATTGTAAGCCCTTAACGCGAGCTCTCTTTATAATCTCACACTTGTACTCTACTTGTTTACGTCCCTTTTTCCTTCCCTTATCGTCCATACTAACATTCGGAGTTGGAAAGTTCGAGGGAGATAGTTAGGATTCTCACAGAAGACACGAAGGAAGATAGGACTCCCTCAAACAATGTACAGGTTACAGTAGGCGTACAAGAGGGAGGGGAAGGAAAGGGGGGAGTTGTAGAAGACAGGTGGTCTAATGTTCTAAGGGGAAGGAGACTGCAGGCTAAGGGCTCTATTCAGGATCAGAATTCAGGACAGGTGTCTGTGCGAAATCGGTACGAGTCACTCCAGGTAGAACAACAGAGGGAAGATGAGGGACAGGGAACTGTTGCTGAGATGTGTGGAAGTAGGAGGAAGGGAAAAGGTAGGAAAGGGAAATGTAGAGTAGAGGATAGGAAAAGACAGGTGGAACAGGGTCTTGGGAAGGAGAAAAGAGAGGAGGAAGTAGCTTCTGCAGCTATCAGGAAAGACAGGGCTGACCAGGAGGGGAGGGGATCAAAGGAGGTGGGTAAGGTTGAGACTCTGGTCATGAGGGATTCCATCGTTAGACACGTGGGGAAAGTGTGTGGAGGAAAGGGAACCAGGGTAGAATGTTATCCAGGAATTAGGTTGAGGCAGATGTTGAGGAAAGTAGAAGAGAGGGAGGAGGGGAAGGAGAGGGTGGTAGTGTTTCACGTTGGTACCAACAACATAAGGCAAGCTGATATAAGTACCAACATAGTTGGAGATGTGTGGGATCTGGTAAATGCAGCACGGGTGAAGTTTAAGAAAGCGGAGATTGTTATTAGTGGAATACTGTGTAGGAGGGATACTGACTGGAGGGTGATTGGGGATTTAAATGAGACTATGGAGTGGGAATGTGGGAAAATGGGAGTGAAATTTCTAGATCCTAATGGGTGAGTAGGAGGTAGGGATCTGCGCTCAGATGGCCTTCATTTAAACCGCAGTGGTACGTATAAGTTAGGAAATTTGTTTGGAAGGGTAATAGGGAGGTACATTCAGGGAAACGGGATGGCCTAGGGAGCGGTGATAAGGGAACAGGGAACTGGAAATCAAGTAGGGATGACATAAAATTGTTAGTGTTGAACTGTAGAAGTATTGTAAAGAAAGGAATAGAATTAAGTAATTTATATATATTTACCAGATATTGTAATACGAGTTGAATCATGGCTGAGAAATGATATAATTGATGCAGAAATTTTCTCACGGCACTGGAGTGTGTATCATAGAGATAGGATAAGGAATGGTCGGAGGTGGAGTGTTCATTCTGGTGAAAGAAGAACTTGTAAGCTACAAAAAAGTTAAAGATGAGACACATGAAATTCTAGGTGTAAGGCTCATTTCTAAAGATAATAGGCAACTTGATATATTTGGAGTGTACAGATCGGGAAAGGGTAGCACTGACGCGGATTCAGAATTATTTGATAGGATAGTCAGCTATGTGGGAAACGACACGGGAAGAAATGTGATTGTAGCGGGAGATCTGAATTTGCCAGATATCAATTGGGAAGGAAATGCGAAGGACAGGAAGCATGACCAAAAATGGCAAATAAGTTAATATGGGAAGGACAGCTGATTCAGAAAGTGATGAAACCAACCAGAGGGAAAAATATCCTGGATGTGGTGCTGATAAAACCAGATGAGCTCTATAGGGAAACTGAAGTAATAGATGGTATTAGTGATCATGAAGCTGTTTTTGTGGTAGTTAAAAATAAATGTGATAGAAAGGAAGGTCTTAAAAGTAGGACTATTAGGCAGTACCATATGGCTGATTAAAGCAGGCATGAGGCAGTTTCTAAAAAGTAACTATGATCGGTGGAAAACGGTAAATAAAAATGTAAACAGACTCTGGGATGGGTTTAAAGAAATTGTTGAGGAATGCGAAAACAGGTTTGTACCTTTAAGGGTGGTAAGGAATGGTAAAGACCCACCTTTTATAATAGAGAAATAAAGAGACTAAGAAGGAGGTGCAGACTGGAAAGAATAGATTTGAAATGGCTGTGGAAGTAAGGAGAAATTGAAGGAACTTACTAGAAAATTGAATCTAGCAAAGAAGGCAGCTAAGGATAACATGATGGCAAGCATAATTGGCGGTCATACAAATTTTAGTGAAAAATGGAAGGGTATGTATAGGTATTTTAAAGCAGAAACTGGTCCCAAGAAGGACATTCCAGGAATAATTAATGAACAGGGGGAGTGTGTATGTGAGGATCTTCAAAAGGCAGAAGTATTGAGTCAGCAGTATGTAAAGATTGTTGATTACAAGGATAATGTCGAGATAGAGGAGGAGACTAAGGCCAAAGAAGTAATAAAATTTACATATGATAACAATGACATTTACAGTAAGATACAAAAGTTGAAAACTAGAAAAGCGGCTGGAATTGATCAGATTTCTGGGGATATACTACAATGGGTTGGGATACGGTACCATATCTGAAGTACTTATTTGATTATTGTTCTGTCGGAGGAGCTATACCAGATGAATGGAGAGTTGCTATTGTAGCCCACCGAGCTCGATAGCTGCAGTCGCTTAAGTGCGGCCAGTATCCAGTATTCGGGAGATAGTAGGTTCGAACCCCACTGTCGGCAGCCCTGAAGATGGTGTTCCGTGGTTTCCCATTTTCACACCAGGCAAATGCTGGGGCTGTACCTTAATTAAGGCCATGGCCGCTTCCTTCCCACTCCTAACCCTTCCCTGTCCCATCGTCGCCATAAGACCTATCTGTGTCAGTGCGACGTAAAACAAATAGCAAAAAAAAACTATTGTAGCCCCTGTGTATAAAGGAAAGGGTGATAGACATAAAGCTGAAAATTACAGGCCAGTAAGTTTGACATGCATTGTATGTAAGCTTTGTGAAGGCATTCTTTCTGATTATATTAGACATGTTTAAATCTAAGAATTTCATTTTTGTCCGTATTGAACTGAGAATGGAAGATAGGAAACTTAGAAGGGTCCACCTTTTCAATGCAAAAATGTTATAGTTTATTTACAACATATATTTACACTTGGAACTAGTTTCGACGCTGTTTGGCATCATCTTCAGCCAAAATGTGGGAAATAGGCTAGCATGTAGACATTTATATTACACAAGGCGTTACATTAAACAATACACATCTTACGAGGAGATAAAAACAGGGACGAATGTAGAAACAAAAGAATCGTTGAGAAAGCAAAAGTTATAAATATTAAAAATAACCTTAACCACACATCTTGCAGTGCGAAAATATTCGCCTTGAATGATTCCTGAATACAAAACGCACGCGCACACATTTCCGAAGAGCCAGCAGGCAGGAAAAAGTAAAGTGAAACCTTAAGAGTTCTTCTGAGAAGAGTTCATCATTTTTTCTATGTTCCGACTAACTAATGAAGTCTCCCTTGAGTTCCCCTCCTAATCCAACAATGGCCGCTCCCCAGACCTAAACTATCCAACACGCTCTGTTCCTCTTCATCTCGCGCCATAGCTTTACCGCCTTATGTCCCATAATAAACATCATAGAAACCTGCCCCCACATTACACGTAACGCTGCAACAATACACCACAAATACTGGCACAGTCAACCTCCAAACTCTCAGAAAACGTATTCCTTAATACCAATTTTATATTCTTGTTGAGCTGAATACCGGACCTGTGAAGATTACAAGATTATTTTGTGCATCTACAGAATGGTGGTGTTAATGAAGCTATGTAATATAGAGAGAGACTTTCAAAAGGTGGTTAAATGAAGAAGTTATATCATGTTCAAGATCATGCTTTCACGTCTCTGCACAGTATTTAAAATACAATTTACCGTTGGTCTTTATAGCTATTGTTGAGAGTGAAGGAGAATTTCCTGTTGTGTATGTTTATCAGGAACTCAAGGGAGACTTCATTAGTTAGTCGGAACATAAAAAAAATAAAAAAAATGATGAACTCTTCTCAGAAGAACTCTTAAGGTTTCACCTTACTTTTTCCTGCCTGCTGGCTCTTCAGAAGTGTGTGTGCGTGCATTTTGTATTCAGGAATCATTCAAGGCAAATATTTTCGCACTGCAAGATGTGTGGTTAAGGTTATTTTTAATATGTATAACTTTTGCTTTATCAACAATTCATTTGATTCTATATTTTTCCCTGTTTTTATCTCCTCGTAAGATGTGTATTGTTTAATGTAACACCTTGTGTAAAAAATTGGGTTAAATGAAGAAGTTATATCATGTTCAAGATCATGCTTTCACGTCTCTGCACAATATTTAAAATGCATTTTACCGTTGGTCTTTATAGCTATTGTTGAGAGTGAAGGAGAATTTCCTGTTGTGTATGTTTATCAGGAACTCAAGGGAGACTTCATTAGTTAGTCGGAACATAGAAAAAATGATGAACTCTTCTCAGAAGAACTCTTAAGGTTTCACTTTACTTTTTCCTGCCTGCTGGCTCTTCAGAAATGTGTGCGCGTGCGTTTTGTATTCAGGAATCATTCAAGGCGAATATTTTCGCGCTGCAAGATGTGTGGTTAAGGTTATTTTTAATATTTATAACTTTTGCTTTCTCAACGATTCTTTTGTTTCTACATTCGTCCCTGTTTTTATCTCCTCGTAAGATGTGTATTGTTTAATGTAACGCCTTGTGTAATATAAATGTCTACATGCTAGCCTATTTCCCACATTTTGGCTGAAGATGATGCCAAACAGCATCGAAACTAGTTCCAAGTGTAAATATATGTTGTAAATAAACTATAACATTTTTGTATTGAAAAGGTGGACCCTTCTAAGTTTCCTATCTTCCATTAGACATGTTTGTGAAATTAATAACTGGTTCGATAGAAGGTAGTTCGGTTTTAGGAAAGGTTATTCTACTTAAGCTCAACTTGTAGGATTCCAGCAAAGTATAGAATGGGTTGCTATATTTCTAGAAAATAGATCTCAGAGAATTAGAGCAGGTGAAGCTTTATCTGACCCTGTAATAATTAAGAGGGGAATTCCTCAAGGCAGTATTATTGGACCTTTATGTTTTCTTGTATATATAAATGATATATATAAAGGAGTGGAATCGGAGGTAAGGCTTTTTGCGGATGATGTTATTCTCTATAGAGTGATAAATAAGTTACAAGATTGTGAGCAACTGCAACGTGACCTCGAAAATGTTGTGAGATGGACAGCAGGTAATGGTATGATGATAAACGAGGTTAAAAGTCAGGTTGTGAGTTTCACAAATAGGAAAAGTCCTCTCAGTTTTAATTACTGCGTTGATAGGGTGAAAGTTCCTTTTGGGGATCATTGTAGGTATCTGGGTGTTAATATACGTAAAGATCTTCATTGGGGTAATCACATAAATGGGATTGTAAATAAAGGGTACCGATCTCTGCACATCGTTATGAGGGTGTTTAGGGGTTGTAGTACGGATGTAAAGGAGAGGGCATATAAATCTCTGGTAAGACCCCAACTAGAGTATGGTTCCAGTGTATGGGACCCTCACCAGGATTACCTGATTCAAGAACTGGAAAAAATCCAAAGAAAAGCAGCTCGATTTGTTCTGGGTGATTTCCGACAAAAGAGTAGCGTTACAAAAATGTTGCAAAGTTTGGGTTGGGAAGAATTGAGAGAAAGAAGAAGAGTTGCTCGACTAAGTGGTATGTTCCGAGCTGTCAGCGGAGAGATGGCGCGGAATGACATTAGTAGACGAATAAGTTTGAGTGGCGTTTATAAAAGTAGGAAAGATCACAATATAAAGATAAAGTTGGAATTCAAGAGGACAAACTGGGGCAAATATTCATTTATAGGAAGGGGAGTTAGGGATTGGAATAACTTACCAAGGGAGACGTTCAATAAATTTCCAATTTCTTTGAAATCATTTAGGAAAAGGCTAGGAAAGCAACAGATAGGGAATCTGCCACCTGGGCGACTGCCCTAAATGCAGATCAGCATCAGTATACATTCATTCATTCATTCATTCATTCCATGATGAACTACAACAACAGCTGTCTAACAGTGACAATTATAGAGACCAGTGTCGTTAGTTTATATGGTTGCCACCAGAAATGTTTAATTGAAAAACAACTTATGTCCTGGACATGTGTGCTTACTCAAATAAACACGATTTTCAAGGTCCCTTGAAATTAGGCGGACATGTATGATTTCTCTATGAAAGATGCGAATTCATATAATGTTCACATATATGCATTAAACCCATTTTGTCCAAAAATGGACATGTGTGATTTCTCAAATAACCGATTCAATTAGTGTTAAGACTATAATTAAGTACGATTTAATTGTAAGAACACCAAGATTATAACTTTACCTTGAGACATTATAATGGCTGAGGATGCTCGGTAGACGAGCGAAACATGTCCCAACTGTAGTATTATGTCAAGGATAAAATCCTAACAATAAAAACATTTTATTTATTGAGTAGGTGGAAAACAAATAAATATTTGTATTATTTTATAGCAAATTTCGATATGGGCCTAAATATGAGAACATTTACATGTAAGTGGTATGTTCCGAGCTGTCAGTGGAGAGATGGCGTGGAATGACATTAGTAGATGAATAAGTTTTGAGTGGTGTCTTTAAAAGTAGGAAAGATCACAATATGAAGATAAAGCTGGAATTCAAGAGGACAAACTGGGGCAAATAATCGTTTATAGGAAGGGGAGTTAGGGACTGGAATAACTTACCAAGGGAGATGTTCAATAAATTTCCAATTTCTTTGCAATCATTAAGGAAAAGGCTAGGATAACAACAGATAGACCGGGCGAGTTGGCTGTGCGTGTAGAGGCGCGCGGCTGTGAGCTTGCATCCGGGAGATAGTAGGTTCGAATCCCACTATCGGCAGCCCTGAAAATGGTTTTCCGTGGTTTCCCATTTTCACACCAGGCAAATGCTGGGGCTGTACCTTAATTAAGGCCACGGCCACTTCCTTCCAACTCCTAGGCCTTTCCTATCCCATCGTTGCCATAAGACCTATCTGTGTTGGTGCGATGTAAAGCCCCTAGCAAAAAAAAAAAAAAAAGAGAGGGAATAATCTGCCACCTGGGCAACTGCCCTCAATGCAGATCAGTAGTGATTGATTGGATAATGCAGTACCATGCAAATGAATCGGAATAAGGATTTTTCTTATTTTCACGATGGAAGACAATAGTGTGTTACACATTGCTTATTCTTAGATTCTGCACACACTATGCATGCCTGACTTCCTGGATGATGATGATGAGGATAATGATGACAACAGACTGATGTAGCCCTTGTAAGACAGACCCTCTGACAAGGGTAGGTGGCATCTACCGTGTATAGGAAACTGTGCGTTATTGTGGTGGAAGATAGTGTTTTGTGTGTGTGTTACAAACTGCAGGAATTTTGGGGGTAGTACTAACACCCAGTCCCCAAGCTAAGGAAATTAACCATTTAAGATCAAAATCCCTGAACTGACCAAGAATCAAACCCAGGGCATCTGAACAGAAAGCCACTATGCTGGCCATTCAGCGAAAGAGCTGGATGGCCCTAGTAGTGATGTTATGTCCAGCAGCCCTGAAGATGGTTTTCCGCGGTTTCCTATTTTCACACCGGGCAATTGCTGGGACTGTCCCTTAATTAAGACCACAACCACTTCCTTCTCACTCCTAGCCCTGTCTTATCGCCATAAGATTCATCTGTGTCAGTGCGACGTAAAGCCAATTGTAAAGGGGGGAAAAAAAAAGAAATGTTTAAATATGAACAAGTATGCATTTCTGAAGATTACGATTTGTCTCCCGACCATGTGAAGAAGTTAGCATAACAAGTATGTTGCAGGTGTGGTAGCAACTTTATTTATATTGATAAATATTGGTAGTTGCATAATTAAGTACATAAATTTATAAGTATGGCGATCTAAGCTGAGATCAGTGAGGAACAAAGGGTCACTTCTACCATTCAGAATTCCACATATCAAAAACAATTTGCTGAGAATTAAAGGCAATGAGAGTAGGCATTAATCCTGAGCATGAAGTATGTATGCTTTCAAAGATGAACCTATCAAAATAGAGAGAGATACCTTTCTAAAAGTATAGATATAGGTGCTAGGATAGAACAAATACTTGAAGATTTCTCTTACTATTGATCTGTATGAAATGCTATTGAATTGAGAGACATTTGCTTCCATTTTGCTCTCTTGGTATATTTCTTGCTTTATTATAGTTTCCCAATATTCTCCTCTAGTTTCCAGACCTTCTTTGATATGATCTAGCCACCTCTTAGTGGGCTGTCCATTTGGTCTTTTCCCCTGTACATTCCTATCCAAGTATTGTCCAAGTGTTGGGCTTTCCCTCATCCTCTTCACATGTCCAAACCACTTGAGATGTGCAGTACTCAGTCTCTCTGCCACCGACAGGCCCATCTGCATCTCTTCGCTGACATCTTCATTCCTAACTTCACCTCTTCTAGTCTTTTGCATGGCTGACTGCAGAAACCTTATCTCACACACTTGTAATTTGCTTAGTTCTCCTTTATTAATTATGCATTACTCCAGGCTGTGTGTCATGACAGGCAGGAGATATGTTTTAAACATGGTCTGTTTGGTTCTCACAGAACCTCCCTTGTCCCACACTAGCTGGAAGAACTTGCTTCTTACTCTATTCTGCATTTCTATTTTGGTACTTCCTAGATATTATACTTCCACATATTCAATTTTCTCTCCCTCTAGCATAAGGTGTACCGGGTAGTTGTCCTCCTCACACTCACTACTACTATTTTGCTATTTGTTTTACGTCGCACCGACACAGATATGTCTTATGGCGACGATGGGATGGGAAAGGCCTAGGAAGTGGAAGGAAGCGGCCGTGGCCTTAATTAAGGTACAGCCCCGGCATTATTCACTACTACAATCTTGCTCATACTTACTGTCAGCTGGTACTCTTTAAACTTGAAGTTCTATTCCTCTCTACCTCTCCCCATATCCCTTTCAGACCTGAAAGAAAACTGGCGGTGTGAATTTTTGTTTGTACGTCAAAAACTGACTAAAATGCTCTTAAATACATATATTTTTAGTTTATTCTACAAAATAAAAATTAACATCTGAAAAAAGCACCCGCACAATTGTGCGTGTCAGGACTTCATTCACTACTTGCAAAAAATTAAAATTAAAAAAATCATCTCAGTACATGTGAATATGCACAAGAACATGATCAAATGTTCTATTTTACAGTGTGGAATGATTTTAAACAGTTAAAATCTTATACATTACATTTCTCATGTAGAGTACGAGTTTTTCTTTCTCGGTCCTTTTTGCGACAGCACCCAGCACTCCTGCATGCATTGCCTGTAAGGAAACCTAGCCCGCACATTTGTGCGTATCAACATTCAAAACCTCATGGTATTATGTATGATGTTGAAAGTTCACAATTGACGTTTGCTACACAATCTACACACTTCATAGATTATATTCTGATATTCAGTAAAGCTTCGAGATTAATATGAATTCAATAAATAAATACTTACATTAGGCATTACTGCTTCCCGCCATATTGCTAATGAACTGTATTTTTAAACTCTTCTTCCTTCCCCCTGGTGGTCAAGTACTAAATAAAAACGGCTGAAGTACATGCTACGTGTCCCGCACAAGCACTGCAGTCCGGTCTAGTGCCAAGAAAACGTCAAATAAGCTCAGACATAAATAAAATACGAACCTGCACAATTGTGCATACACGGTCTGAAAGGGATATAGCTACATCATCAGTGAAGATCAAAACATTGAGATCCCCATTTCCTACCTCTTTGGTTTCCTTTATAATCATATCCAAAAGGCAAAAAGTAATGGGGAAATTATGCTACCCTGTTGCACTCCTCTCTCTGTCTTGAACCAATCTGATCTTCCAGTACCCACTTGTACACAGCTTTTACATCCTTCATATGTCATTTGGACCTTTCTTATGAAGGAATTCGAGACCAATAGTTTTTCTAAGCAATCCCAGATCCTACATCTTGGCACACTGCCATAGGCTTTTTCCAAGTCCAAGAATACAATTATGAGATCTTTCTCTATTTTTCAAATACTTTTCCATTAATTTTCTCAGGGCAAATATAAGGTCTGTTGTTCCTCTGCTGCTTCTGAACCTATGTTGTTCCTCTTCAAACTGGTTTTCTAACAGTGATCTTAATCTTTCTTCAATAATATGCTATATTTTATGACAATGTGATAGGGTGATTTTTCTATAATTGGAATACTTCAGCCTACTTCCTTTGTTTTTTGAACATGGTATTCTTCCAGTCATCTGGTACTTTGTCTTCTTTCAAATTACTACAAGTAATCAATGTAACCACTGTGTTCTTTGGATGCCAGCTACCAATAACCACACAAAATTAACTTATATTTTACTAATAAGGCCCATAAAATAGAGGTGAAGGGTTTAGAATGGCATTTTAAATGGTAAAATGGACTGCAAATCATTTTCAAAAAGGAGTTTGTATTATTTGAGCTGAATATAGCCTGTGTGCAATACATGGCAACTGACATTTGATGAACCACGGAAAGTAGATGCCAGACAAAAACAAACAATCTTCATACTGACTTACCTGGATGTATGAGCTATATCAGCATCAACCTTTCCTTTCCGACTTCCAAATCCAGCATACTGAGGCTCCTTGCCTTCCTCTTCTTCTTCCTCCTCCTTTTCTCCTTCCTTCTTTTTGTCATGTTTCTTTTTTTTACCTACTTGGTGCACTCCTCCAGAAACAAAATTAACAGGAGCAGTGTAATTGTGCTTCCCACTGCCTGCAGCACCTTTAAAAGTGGGCCGAGCCTTACCTCCTCCATCATCTTCATCACCACTATTATCAGCCCAAATTCCTGTAAGAAAGAACATATGCACATGAGTAGAAACATGTGTTAAGATTACCTACACTCTTGCAGAATTATATCATTAGGAACAATCAGCAGATATCTATATAGGTATATAAAAGTGAAACTGTGTGTGTGTTAGTCTCGAATGGACTCAATAACTACTGGACCGATTTCGCTGAAACTTTCACAATTTGTTCTTATTACTCCAGAGACGGTTTAGGAAGTGGTTTGAAAGAAATCCAATGGGTATTTCTGATGACGAGTAATTTGATATATTTAATTTAATTACAAAGCCGCACCAAGGTTGGATCAAAACTGATGGACAGATTGTCACTAGGGGACAGTAACTAACTCTGCATTATGATAGTCCAGTAAGTAATGCTATATACAGGAGGATGGGAACATGGTGCAATGTTTTATAAAGTACCTTTCTTGCTAGGAGGTTCATGACTGTAGCTCTAAATAGGAGGATGGGAACACACCGTCATGTTTTATGAAGTACCTTTCTTGACATAAGACCATGCAACTAGGCAATTCATTGACTATTTGGAAATAGCAGTCCAACATGCCGTAAAAATGAAATGGCGTATGGCTTTTAGTGCCGGGAGTGTCCGAGGAGAAGTTCGACTCGCCAGATGCACGTATTTTGATTTGACTCCCGTAGGCGACCTGCAGGTTGTGATGATGAAGACAACACATACACCTAGCCCCCGTGCCAACGAAATTAACCAATGATGGTTAAAATTCCCGACACTGCCGGGAATCGAACCCGGGACCCCTGTGGCCAAAGGCCAGCACGCTAACCATTTAGCCAATGAGCCGGACAACATGCCGTGATCGAGATGTACTTTTATGGAAGATTTCATGTAACTAGGCAACTCGTTGCCTGTTATTGTAAACAACATTAATAAATATGCCTTGCTTAAGAGGTTAAGTGGTGCACGAATACATGTAAATACTGGCATACATTTTCATTACAATTGTATTTGCTCTTTCCTTCGTCATTAGATTTTTTCAACAATAGAATTAGAATTCTTTCACCACGCTGTTCTACAGGGTCTCTTTTTTTTTTTTTAAGCTCTGGGCAAGTGCCCGGGGATCTAAACGGAAAGGTGGGGTAACTCATTTGCCGAGAGATATTTTGCTTCATGTTGGGCTAATATGATCTGATGCAGTAACAATTAAGTAATAGTTTAGTTTAGCATCTGTGGTATTGATACTGTGTTCAATGTGTTAGCTTTGAAATAGCGTAGTTTCCTTGTGAATACAGTACAAGAGTTAGTGAGTGACTTATACAGTAGAACTGCGTGTATTCACCGTGTTATGCTATGCAAAGCATTATTCTGTTACAGTGCCGTTTTCGATTCATTTGCAAATTTCCTGCCATCATCCCTCCCCTTAGGAATATGATAAGTAATTTAGTGAAGAAGTTCTGCACCTCTGGGTCCATTCTTTACAAGAAAACACGCAGGAGATGATCTGTTTTAACAGAGGAAAAGCGGAGCTCTTTTGGAAAGAGCTCCAATAAAATCCCTGTTGTGTCTCGCCGTACAAGCTAATGTGTCATTATCTTCTGCCTACAGAGTAATAAAACTGTTAACGGTCAAGCCTTACAAACCCACCGCTGCCCAAAATTTAAGTGCACCTGAGAATTTCGCTAGGGTTCGGTATTGTGACTGGATTAGCGTGGAATCGCTTGCGAGCACTGGATTCTGCCCGATGTCACAAACCCATATGGCATTCCACAGCAACCGAGTGACAAGTTCTGGTGTTACATGATTGTGAACGAGCAATAGAACAGAACACTAGAAATTGAAAATAATCCGCCATGTCTTGTTCGTGATAATAACACTATAATAGTTCAATTTCAACATTAATATTATTGTTATTGCCTGAGGGGACGAAATTGAAATTTTATCATTTTCACTTTCATGTAGTAGGCCTATTCCCCGTCGAGCTAGTCATTCCTGCCACCCAGCTGACGAAACTTCCTGGGGAGAACACTGAGACATACTGTATAATGTGGAAAAATGCTCCCAAATTCTGCAAACTAACATTCAGAAAAGGCACTATCATGCAATTAACATTATATATGCGCCAAAGTCAGAAGAAAAGTCATTATGCAATATTAAACATCCAAATATTCGCTATTAAATCCAAAATCTTCAGAATATGCATTATGCATGAATTTTCTCCTAAAAAGGCCAAAACATACAAACATGCACAGAAAAAGAATGATTATTTGGAATTGTTAAGCCATAAAATGAATATCTGCACAGTTTGAGAAGTGTAACTAGCTTATTTAAAAACATGCATTTGCATGGAAATCCGGGCTCTACTTATGAATCAGATAAACTGTGAGGTGGGATATGAGAACCCTTGCATCCCTAGCGGGGTGGGAGGGGGTGAGCTATAAAAATAATTGAAAATAGTATCAAATCCACAGTTTTTGGGGTCACTGAGATGAACGGTGACACTCCAGGTATCGTTTAAGTCCAAGTTGAGTCCCAATCAGCACGGGGTGAGAAGGGGTAAAGAAAAGAAAATGCCCAAAGTGACCGAGATTATGGATGTATGTGTGTGTATGTTCCAGCATTGCTGTTAACTAAATTTGGTACCAATATTACCTACTATCTGGAAAAAAATAATGAGGGGACAAGACACTTCTAGGACCTCGAGAGGTGGGGGTGAAATATAAATATAACTAAAAACGACTGATAATAGTGTCGAACCCATAGTTTTCAGGGTTGCTGAGATGAAATGTGACATTCCGGATGCCCTTTAAGTCAAAGTTCATCCCCAATCGGAATGGGAATTAGTAGGGGTGAAGAAGAATGACCGAGATTACGAGCATGTGTGTGTTCCAGCATACCTCTCAACCAAATTTGGTACACATGACTTACTATCTGGAAAAAATTACAATGGGGATAAGATACCCCAGCATCCCTAGGGGTGGGTATGAATGATAAAAATTACAGAAAAAGGGGTGAAATATAAAAATAATAGACAACAACCAATATTAATGTAGAATTCTAGTTTTCGGGGTCACTGAGATGAAGAGTGGCAATGCAGTTGTCGTTTATGTCCATGTTCAGTCCCCATTGGCATGAGAGTTGAGAAGGGCAAAAGAGAAAATGTCCAAAATCAAAGAGATTATGGATGTATGTGTGTATGTTCCAAAATAGCTTTCAACTAAAATTGGTACACATATGACTTACTATTTGACAAAATATTGTGAGGATAAAACATGCCTAGCACTCATAGGGGAGGGGGTGAAATATAAAAATAAACTGCTGCTGCTGCTGAGGATGATGATGCTGCTGCTTTTGTTCAAAGGGACCTAACATCCAGGTCATCAGCCCCTAAAAAATAACCTAAAACAACTGATGTTAATGTTGAATCCATTGTTTACAAGGTTGCTGAGTTGAACTGTGACACACTGAATGCTGATTAAGTCATACTACAGCCGAAGTCAGAATGGAGGTTGAGAAGGTGTGAAAATGAATGTAAAAAATAACCAAGATCATGAATGAATGTGGGTATGTTCCAGAATAGCTCTCAACAAAACCTGATGCTCATGACTTACCATCTGGCAGAAAAAAAAAAAAAAAAAAAAGAAACCACTATGAAAATGAAACATCCCAACCACTGCTAAGGGTGGGGAATGGAAGGGAATGACATGTAGAAACAATGGAAAATAATGTCGAATCCTTTGTTTATCTGTCGCTGAGATGTATTGTGACGATCTGGATACCATTTAAGTACATGTTCAGCCTCCATTGGAACGGGGGGGGTGTTAAAAGTAAATGGTCTTAAATGACTAAGATTAGTGATGAATCCATCTGTAGCATGACGGGTAAATACATATAGTTATCACTCATATTTTTGAAAGGATCAAATACTTCACAGGCAATATGTGCTTCCAAAAGGACAAAGCTTTACTTGAACATTAAATCAAACACACCTAAATAACTCTTAAAACTACATAATAGGTTGTAAAATATAAATCAACATCTAAATAAGGAATTCTATAAAATTCACTTTACTCCTAATTAACAGGTAATACAAATCTTAAAAGTAAACTTTCAAAAACTATCCAGACAATGCCAGGTACAACAGCTAGTATCAAACAGAATACTCCCATCCCCCAGTTCTGGATCACCTGAAACTGGGGGGAGAGTAATCATTTATAGTAATCCAAACTGTTTTTTGTACACATCAAATAAAGGTTCAATTTCAGAGATGGGTAAGGTGGATGGGGGAGAAATATCTCTTCAACTAAGTTACAGTCACAATCAATCAATCAGTCACTACTGATCTGCATTTAGGGCAGTTGCCCAGGTGGCAGATTCCCTATCTGTTGCTTTCCTAGCCTTTTCTTAAATGATTGCAAAGAAATTGGAAATTTATTGTACATCTCCTTTGGTAAGTTATTCCAATCCCCAACTCCCCTTCCTATAAACGAATATTTGCCCCAATTTGTCCTCTTGAATTCCAGCTTTATCTTCATTTTGTGATCTTTCCTACTTTTAAAGACACTACTTAAACTTATTCGTCTACACCATTTCTCCACAGACAGCTCGGAACATACCACTTACAAGTTACAAGTAACTATTCTCATTTTGGTTGAGACATACATACCACTTAGTCGAGCAGCTTGTCTCCTTTCTCCCAAGTCTTCCCAGCCCAAACATTGCAACATTTTTGTGAGATGGACAGCAGTCTCAGTTTTCATTATTGTGTTAATGGGATGAAAGTACCTCATAGGGAACACTTTAAGTACCTAAGTGTTAATACAAGGAATGATCTTCATTGGGGAAATCATATTAATGAGGTTGTTAAGAAAGGTTAGAGATCTCTTCACATGGTTGAGAGTATTTAGGGGTTGCAGTAAGGATGTAAAGGAGAGGACGTGTAAATCTCTGGAAGGACCGCAGTTAGAATATGGCTCCAGTGTATGGGACCTTCATCAGGACTACCTTATACATGAACTGGAAAAAATTCAAAAGAAAGCAGTACGGTTTGTTCTGGGTGATTTCCAACAAAGGAGTAGTGTTATGAGAATGTTGCAAACTTTGGGCTGGGAAGACTTTGGAGTACAGAGAAGAGATTCTCGACTATGTGGTATATTTCAAGCTGTCAGTAGTGAGTTGGAGTGGACTGACATAAGTAGACGAATAAGCTTCAGTGGAGCTTTTAAAAGTAGGAAAGATCATAGTATGAAGATAAAAATTAAAGCAACATTACTTCAGCTCGGTAAGATCTGTGATATAAGGACAAGTAAAGGGGATCTGGGGGCATAAGCCCCCAGGTTAGAAGCCGCAAAGCAGCCCTAGACCTCTAGTTTTGTGTGGAAACATGATTGGTCCTGACTGGTTCTTGCCGTGCGGATGGTTAGGATAGGACCTGCACAAGACCACTGGTCTGGAGTGGTTCTTGCCGTGCGGACGTTTAGGATAGGATCTGGACAAGACCTGTGATATAGGTACAAGCAACGTTACAGTTTCTTGCGCTTTTATTGTGCTGGGGTTGGTAACGGATTATGATTAACATAATCGACGGGAACGACATCACATGCCACTTTACATTGGCCAATAGGAATGGAAGTAGCTACTTCAGAAATGAAAATGGCATGTCATACTCTTCATTAGGTTATAAAAGTAAATGTACTATTTGGGGTAGGATGGTAGGTTCCTGGTCATCGCATCAACACCTCTCTCCTCTGAGACGCTCTGCAAGTAAGATTTCATTAATTTTCACTTACTTATAACATTAGAAATATGATGCCGACCGGGCTGAATTAATACCATTATCAAGAGAAATGTTCGATAAATTTCCAAGTTCTTGAAAAAGCTAGGTAAATTCTTGATAGGGAACTTCCCACCCGGGCAAGAGCCCTAAATGCAGATCATTAGGGAGAAGTAATGCATTCAAGGTGGGAATACCTTTTCACCACCGCACCAAGATGCATGAAGAATAATTTTGGCCCCAAAGATTGATCATAAGACGGTTTAGTTTTTGGAGGACAAGACGAGAATCCAAAGCAGTTGACCTCCGAAACTATTGAATGCACGAATACGAAATAGATTCAAACCTACAGCTACTACTATGGAATATCGAAGGCCTAAAAAATGTGATAAATCTCATACCTGGAAATATGTTTGAATGTTTTGACGTTATAAGTTTAACTGAAACTTTTCTTACTACAGACGAACCCAATCGGTTTCTACTGCACTTACTCTTACACAGATCAGGGTCCACTTGGTAGGTCTAAAGGAGGTATCACTTGTATGCTCAAACCACAATTATCTCCTTTAGAAGTACTTCATAGAACTAAAATCATGCTCACTGTACAAACAAAGAATTGTTCTCTCGTAGGCGTTTACCAGATTATACTGCTGAAGAAATCATGGATGAAATCTGTGAAGGTCTCATCAAAATTCCTCGCAATATCTTAGTTATCCTTGTAGGGGATCTTAATTGCCGCATTGAATACCCAAACCAAAAATCAACATTGGTCATTGAATACCTGGAGATTGAAGGCCTCACCTTAATAAACAAAAGCCACATGAAAACATACACAAGCTTCAACGGATCTAGCTCCATTGACTTAGCCTTCTCGAATCTGAAAAATGCAACTCCAGTTTCACAACGAACATTAAATGTTATTGCTAGGAAACACCTCCCAGTTGTAACATCATTTTCTCTGAATGAATTCCAAAGGCCGTCCATTCCAGCAATTAAAAGACCATCAAGGAAATTGAATAAAACATTAATAGACGCAGATCACATGAAGGCCTTATCGAAATCACACGACGCGGATGACATAAACGTAGCAACACAGACATTGGAACAGCTTATAAATATGGCCACAGTTCCTATACGATTAACAGGGAGAATATCCAAATCGTGGTTCAATAAAGACTGTTACGCCACTCGGAAAGTAGCCTTAGCGGCCCTTCATAACATGAAAAACGTCCCTACGGATAAAAACTGACAGATCTACGTCACAGAAGCAAGAGCATATAAAGAGCTGGTTAATAAAGCTAAAAAAAAACTTCCAAGAAGAGAGAAAAAAAAAAGATTGAAGACATTGAACAAAACCCTTACAGAGTCTTTAACCAGATAAATCCATCTTTTCCTAGGCATAGCCCCATGAATATCTGGGAGGAACACCTAACATCAATATTACAATCAAGAAACACATGTCCCACAGTTGAATCTGAGGAACCTCATACAGTTCTCGTAGAAAGTTACTTATTCTCGATAGAAGAGGTAAAGGCTGCAATCATGAGCATCAAAGATAGGAAAGCATGTGTCCCAGATGAAATTTACAATGACCACATCAAAGAATTGGGATATGACTTCTGGGATAAAATCACAACCTTATTTAACAGAGGGGGTCGAAGGGTTAGTATGTGGTATGGGATACACTTCTTGCTGATGGAAGTGCACTAGAAAAACACAGGAAATACCATGTATTCCTACCAAGTCTGATACATGCACGTCCACGCCGTGGCCTCTGGGCAACAGATATATTCTTTAAGGTACACGGCTAAGTCATGTAAGGGCGGAAAGCGAGCTCCCAACACTTAAATGGGAACCAATCACCTAAGGAAGACAACCCCAACAGAAAACATTGGTCCTCCAGGATTGCTGGGGGTTGGAGCAAGGCTAACAACCTCACTCTGGAAAACAAACTGTTGCAAAGCCCCAGAAAATGCTTCGGAATTGCGGAGAGCAACTGGGGAGGCCATGACCCGAAAACGGGCCATCGTGCCATAGTTACAGGTTATTTAACAAATGCTTTCTCCAGGGAGCAATCCCAAACAACTGGAGAAAATCGACTATAAAAATGCTGTATAAAGGAAAGGGCGATTCAACGAACCCCAACAATTGCAGAGGATTAGCACTTGAATGTTCGCTATTTAAGATATTTACATGTCTACTTACCAGAAGACTCACGGATCTAGTAGATACCTACCTGAAGAGCAATTTGGTTTCCGGAGAGGAAGAAACACTACGCAAGCTGGTCAGTATCTTCAAAGGGACATTGAAGATGGGTTATCAAAACCGAAAGGGAAACTACATGCCATTTTCGCTGATTTCTCAAAAGCCTTCGACAATATCAGTAGAGACATCATCATAACTAAACTGCAAAATTTACTTGGCCAAGATAATCCCATATATTCCATTATAAGAAGCATACAAAGCAAAAACTATATAGTGATAGATGATGGAATCTCCCGATCAAGAACCATAAAGCAAACAGTAGGGGCAGTAGGGGTGTTACAAAGTGACCCACTTAGTCCCCTTTTAAATACAATGGCCACAGCGGACGTAATAAAGGCGATACATTTAGAGAAAGTTAAAATATATCTTTATGCAGATGACATTGAGATAGCCTCAACAGCGATTGAGGATTTGCAAACCTCTTTCGATCAGTTGGCAGACTGGGCAGAGAACAACGAGCTATGTAGGCCTATTAATAAAGAAAAGACAGTGACTATGACATTTAGAGGTGGGAAACATGCGACATTCTTCCATAGAACAGTTCCTCTAGCAGCAGTATCACAAGCGAAATATCTGGGAGTAATCATGCAAACAGGTGGAAACAAATTTTCTTATCACATTAAGGACAGAGTCAGTGCAGCCTTTAGAAGCACAAATAGCATAAAACACTTGAGAAAATTGTCATTAAAAACAGCAGTAAAATTGTTTAACATCAAGGTTTCACCTGTCATCACCTACGGAATAGAAAATATCTGGCCTTACCTAACAAAAGATCAACTGTCAAGCATAGAAAAAGTTAAAGCATCATTTCCAAAGAAAGCTTTATGTGTCTCCGGGTACACTCCATCTCGCTTGGTGTACTTATTGGCAAGGAAACCATTTTACTTACAGGAAATAAGGTTAAAATTTCTACTTCCAACCACACCCACCTACAAATCTATCATGATGGAACTTGCAAAAACAGAGAAGAAATCTGGGAGGAGTTCTATGCCACCAATGTCATGATCATACAGGATTGGAAACAATCAAACTACGACCTCAGATATCAAATGCTGTGGTGGGTTATGTGACAGATACCATGCGATGTTTTGTAAGCAAAGGACCGAATCACTATGTTCTGTGCTAGAGTCAATTAACCATGTATGCACATTGTGCGAATTTCTCGAATTAATTAATAATAAAGTTTTATTGCAGCCAATGGCCATATGTAAATTTTCTACTCTTTACTATATTCATGTAAGGACTTTTCTCTTTTGCTACGCTTACTGAAGTGGTATCGTTCACATATTTTCTCCCACAGTTTGCACACGCATTCGTCGCTTGGATCGTGATTAAATGCAGATCATTAATGACTGATTGATTTAGGAAAGGTTATTCCAGTAAGGCTCAACTTGTAATATTCCAGCATAATAGCAGATATTTTACCGTCTGAGAGTTTTACCTAAAATTTCGATACATACCATATATTTGTTGATTTTTAGTAATACGTCGACCGGGCCTGTTGATATTAAATTCATTTTCAAGATCATAATCTGTTATTTCGAACTTCTCAACTTCATCCTCCGACATAATTTAATTTATAAATGAAAATGAATTCAAAACTGGAAAATAGCAAATCGTAATTTTCCTTGTTAACCAATTTCTGCCATATGACACTTCGCCTTGGTCTTATGTTTACACCACTAGAAAACAATTCGATATGGAAAAGTTAACGAGACGTAACTATGCAAGGTTCGCCAACATGAAAATGTTAATGAGTGGTATTCTGGCCTACTGCACAGCGTAAAGAAAGACACCTCTCCATATACTCCTGAGATTAAATAAAGTTCTTGATAAAAATTTTAATCATTGGTGTTCAAAGCTATAGATGTTTCATAATTCAAACATAACTTTTGGAGTTCATTACGAACTGTATTGGTGCTTCTGAAATTATGGCATAGTAAGACGACTGTGCGACTACAAACTATTTACAAATCTTGGTAATGGTAACACTTGGGTCATTGGAAACATGGCGCTCTCTATAGTGATCAGAAGAGTGTTTCAAGTCTCTACAACTTTTGTTTGTCATCGTTGTTCTAGTCATACGACTAGTCAGATATCAAAGTTGTTAGGTTTGTTAGAAAATTTACCTTTTTTAATAAAATGTATAATAGTGGTGATGAACATTATTTTGAGGTTATGTTTCGTGTTGTTTACTTCGTAAGAAGCTTTGCATGTGTTAAAACATGAATATTAGTTTGCACAGTGATGAAAGTAATACCAGTAACTTATATAATTCAGTTCAACTAATATTTTGTTCCCTTTGAGAACTTACTGAAAGAGTAATGCTCACAGGGTGCATCGCGAGTGAGAGCTGCATGCACTCCTAACAATTTATGGTGGAAGCATTGTCGGAGTACTGTGGATGTTGGTTGGGTCTTTTTCCAACGCATGATAAGTAAAATTTCATAGGTAGTAGATGGTTATAGTGACTGCTGATGTAAAAGCCAAAACGACAAGGGGAGCTGGTTCAGATTTTGGAATCATAGGAAAATAATGTTTCCGATAGGGGCCTACCTGAAGTAGCTGAGAAGAGAGATCCTTCGGTTACGGTACACAAGCCGGCTATCGCCAGTTCACTCGTAGGCGCCGACATATGCTGTTAAATATGTCCATTAGGGTACAAGGAAGGAGTAGAGGTGCGAAAATACTAGGTTTTTGTATTATTACCTGCCATATAGAACACTGAAGGAGACACTATATAGGACTGATAGAGCTCGCATGATGTGTGGCCTCAAGGGTACTTCATTGGGTTAAAATAGGGAAAGAGCAGCATTTCAACCAGACATGACGTTGATCATTAAAGCATGTGCCAGATAACTTTACTTTTTTGGTTTGTCACTTTGTCATTCATTGTTACATTATAGCTGGATGCCAGTGGATGCTAGAGGCCCATTGATTCCTTTGCCCGTTGGTCTTGTCACTAGCTGGACCTAACCTATCCAAACCAAGGTTATTATTATGTATACAGAATAGCACACAATGTGCAGGGATATAAACTTAATCAGTACAAAGTTTTGTCAGAGAACATGGTCTCTTCAGGCACTCCAGTGCATGGCAACAACCGCAGAACTTCTCACACCATCGACACACACAGTCATGGTTCGAATCATGAAATCTGGGTATAACACATGCCTTATGATGAAAATCACGGACAGCTGCACAAGCCACTGTATGTCTGAGTTCGAAGCAACTTTGACACCAATTGTCTGTTGTCATTGCATCTGTTATATAAAAGTCACTCCAAATTTTTGTTTTCTTTAATTTCAATTCATGTAAGAGCTCTTGATATGCCTTTGTTGATTGTAGAATCATTGTATGTCGCAGGTCCTCAATGAAGAAAGATTCTCGGGTCAGTTCATACACAAGTCTAGAGGGTGTGTGTTTAGGTACGCATAGGGCTCTTTAAAGGAAAGTTGCTTTCACCCTTTCTATCTCTTTTAGGTCATTCTTTTTTCAGGAAGGTCCAAATTGTTTCAATGCCGTAGGTGACAATTGGGGTAACTTTAAGGCGGAAGAGTTTCAAGGCCGTTTTGATTGACATTTGACTAAGGTGATATAATTAAGCAAACGTTAGTACCATGAGATAACAAAGAAAGGAAGTCTAAACCATGGTTCAACCATATCTGCTACAAAACCAGGAAAGAAGCATTAGATGCCCTTCATAAGGCCCTGGAATTCCAAACACCAGAAACACTTGCAGAATATTCCAAAAGAAGGAAACACTATAAAGCAATAATTAAAGATGCAAAGAAAAAATTCCAGAAAATGTCAGAAGAAAATATAATCAAGAAAGCTGAAGAAGAACCATTTTCAATCCTGAAGCAGAGACAACCAAAATATATGAGGCAGATCCCACTAGAAATTTGGGAAGATCATTTCACTAAACTGCTACAAGCAAAGGAAGCAGAGACAACCAAAATATACGAGGCAGATCCCACTAGAAATCTGGGAAGATCATTTCACTAAACTGCTACAAGCAAAGGAAACCTGAGACTTGACTGAAGATAGCGACTGGGATACAGTACCAATTGGAATCTTCACAGTTAACGAATTAAAAGAAGTCGTCCATGAGAGTAAGACTAGGAGAGCAGGAGGTCTAGATAACATACTTTACGAACATATCAAATACAGTTGGGTAACACTAAAAGAACCTATCACGGAACTTACGAATCAATGTCTCAAAGAAGGAAAAATACCAGACAAATGGCGGGAATCAACTTTAAAAATGATGTACAAGGGTCAAGGAGATGTGAGTGACCCGAACGCCTACCGGGGAATCGCTCTTGAGTGCGTATTACTGAAGCTTCTTACGAAAACACTGACAAATCGGTTGAGGGATATAGTAGATGACAAAATACCGGAAGAACAATTCGGATTTAGAAGAGGCAGATCAATAGTCCAAGTGATCAGTTGTTTGCTTGAAGATATACAAGAAGCACTCAGGTCGCAGAAAGGAAAGCTCTATGCAGTGTTTATAGACTTCTGCAAGGCCTTCAATTCCACAAGCAGGAGCCTGATCCTTCGGAAACTGGAAGAGATAACAGGAAAAAAATGTTACACAAAGCTTATTAAAAATATATTATCAGAAAACTATGCGAGAATATGCGATGATTTAGCACAGACAAGGTTATTATTGATTGTCCAAGAGAGATGAGCTACATTACTGTAGCTCAAAGATGAGTGTAAACAGGAAAGGAAGAAACACAAAGGGCATGAGATAAAATTCTTCTTAACCTTAACAAACCTAATAGGCCTGCCACCAGGATCAGAGTTGCACACAAGTTATCAAAGCAAGGTTGAACATGAAAGCAGGGGGGTTTTTCAGTCCTTTTATTTTTTTTCCTTTAAGAAAATCTCCCCCCATCCTCTCTGTGAACCATCCGTCCTTGCTGTGGTGGGAAGGCTTGTGCTTCCAAATGAAGCAGGTAGCCCAACCATAGGTGCAACCATATCAGATGGTCTCTCTGTATGAATGAATGAATGATGTAGTGATGATAGTTTGCTTCCGGGTAAAATATTCAGATCTTCACGTGGGGACTATATGACAGAGGGTAATCATCAGCAAGATGAACAGTGACATTCTGCCAGTTGGAGCGTGGAATGTTAAAAGTAAATCGTTATGACAGGTTAGAGAATCTGGAAAGGCTAATGAATAGACTGAAGTTAGATGGAGTTGCTGTAAATGAAGTACGTAGGCAGAAGGAGAAGGATTTTTGGTCTGGTGAGTACAGAATTATCAACACAAAATCAAACAGGGAAAATGCAGCAGATGGTTTATTAGTGAATAACAAAATAGGGCAGCGGGTAATCTACTATGGCCAGCATAGTGATACTGTTACCAAGATAGATACCAAACCAATGTCACAATAGTACAGGTCTATATGCTAACTTCAGTAGTTCAGCGGACGATGAAGAAAATTAAAGGAATATATGAAGATTTAATACAATATGTATAAGGGGGATTAGAATCTAATTGTGATTGGAGACTGGAATATAGTGGTCAGCCAAAGCTGAGAAGGTAATGGAGCAGGAGAATTTGGACTGGATAAAAGGAATGAAAGCGGAAGTCTGTTGGTTGAATTCTGCGCCGATAATAATGTAGTCCTTGCTAATACTTGGTTCAAACACCACAAACAACTGCTGTATAACGTGGACGAGACCAGGAGACACTGGAAGGTATAAAATGGACTTAATTGTGATTAAGCAGAGATTCAGAAACCAGGTGTTAGATTGCAAGACACTCCCATGAGCAGATGTGGATTCTGACCACAACTTGAATTCTGAAGTTAAAGAAATTTAGGAAAGGACGGAATGCAAGAAGATGGGATGTACTGTAGACAAGTTGAAGGAAAAGAGTTTGATCAAATGCTGGGGCTGTACCTTAATTAAGGCCACGGCCGCTTCCTTCCAACTCCTAGGCCTTTCCTATCCCATCGTCGCCATAAGACCTATCTGTCGGTGCGACGTAAAGCCCCTAGCAAAAAAAAAAAAAGAGTTTGAGGGTTTGTTTCTAGGAACATGTTACACAAAGACTAAATGAATTGGCTGAAGGAAACGTAATAAATGATGAGTGGACAGTTGTGAAGAATAAGATCAGTAGGGCCACTGAAGCAGAGATGGGCAAAGTGACACTGCTGACTGTTTCAAAACATTCGGTACCGTGCAGCAAATTGTGCACTTGCATCTCGGACTGCAAGAGAAACAGTGTTCCTATACACAGTACCTGGACAGTGTTTCGCGATGGTGTGATGAGGCAGTGTGTCGACACACGGCGCACTTCCGTCTTGGACTACAACCGAAGCAGTGTTTCGCGATGGGGCTAGCATGGTGAAACATAAACCACACTTTATGAAGTTCACTTCAATGAATAAAGTATTCCACATTCTGATAATGATAACATATGCGGTTCATGAAGTAATTAATGAGCAAATATACAAAATACAGTATGATAAATAGATGATGTACAGTATAATAAATATCAGTATATAGTAATAAACTGTGTTTGCTTCTTCACTATGCGCTTACAGTGATACTAAAAGGGATGAGCTTTACAGTTAAAAGCACACTAAACCAGTAACTTATATTAATATTAATAATTATAAAATGAATGAAATTTAAGAATAATTCAAAATAGGTATTCTGTGCACAATAACAAGCTTAATATTATCCAGTTACAAAAACATAGTAAAATAATAGTCTAACTTGAATAATTATAAAATGAGTAATGAAATCTAAGAAGGGTCCAACACTAGAATTTTACAAGCAGTACGGTAACAAACAACCTAAACTAGTTACAAAAGCATAGTAAGATAGTTTCTTTCTTTCTTTCTTTCTTTCTTTCTTTCTTAGTCCGTTTACCCTCCAGGGTTGGTTTTTCCCTCGGACTCAGCGCGGGATCCCACCTCTACCGCCTCAAGGGCAGTGTCCTGGAGCTTCAGACATTGGGTCGTGGGATACAACTGGGGTGGATGACCAGTACCTCGCCCAGGCGGCCTCACCTGCTATGCTGAACAGGGGCCTTGCGGGGGAGGGGAAGATAGGAAGGGATAGACAAGGAAGAGGTATGGAAGCGGCCGTGGCCTTAAGTTAGGTACCATCCCAGCATTTGCCTGGAGGAGAAGTGGGAAACCACGGAAAACCACTTTCAGGATGGCTGAGGTAGGAATCGAACCCCCTCTACTCAGTTGACCTCCCGAGGCTGAGTGGACCCTGTTCCAGCCCTCGTACCACTTTTCAAATTTCGTGGCAGAGCCGGGAATCGAACCCGGGCCTCCAGGGGTGGCAGCAACCACTACACCACAGAGGCGGACTAGTAAGATAGTTCACAAACTAAATGAACTAATTTGAATGATTTTAATATGAATAATTACATCTAAGAAGAGGCTTAGGTCAGTATTATATGTGCAGTAACAGACTTGTCCTAATCCAGTTTAAAAATCTACTTCAAATTGAAGTTTAAAAACATAATGTTCGAAACATTTGCAGTTGACAAACGGGAATGTCTTTCTGTTATAGTATGACCAAGACGAATTTAAGAACAAGTGTGAGGATCTCTTGAGTTCAAGCATGCCACGCAAGGCAGCGCTAGAGTGGGCAAGCTTCACAGTACCAATCAGCTGGTCTTAGGAATGATGCCAGAGGAAACGTATTACTCTGTAACTGATGAGTAGGCCCTATACACTGTCTTTAAAAAAAAAAACAATGGGAGATTTCAATTAAAATATCACAGCAGGGTACAATGGAAAAAATCATACATGGAAATAAGAGTTATGGCCTTCATCACATGTTGCCAAAAGCACAGGTTACTGGAGTGTACATATATAAATAAATAGCACGTAAGTCCCAGCATATTTTACAAACACCCATGAACTCTTTAAAGGTAATACTCTACTTACCAACTCAATTTGTCAGTGACTGGACTTTCGAAAGCTTGAGTGAAGATTTGGCAGATTTTCAAGATTGTAAATCTCGCCGGATTTCCTTTGTTTTGAAGAAAAATCGGCACTTCAGATAATGATAAACAAGTCTGGGAGTTATGTCCAATACACGTTGAAGACCACAGCCAGCTCCTGAAGGATCAACTGAATTTTTTTCTATAGAATCCATACAATCAAAAAATATTTTGCCTCACATTGATTTTGAGTTCAGTTTTCCATTAATTACTTTCTCAGCCTGGAAAAGAATGTCACATACACTTTTTGAAGGACGTGTTAAAACACTTCATTGTTGCTTGAACCATAGTCTTTAATTTTGGTGAGAACTGAAAATTTACTTTGATTATTCTCACGAAGAGAATGGACACAGGGTGAACACTTAATAAATTTAGAAGAGTGATTAACAACGTACCCAACCAAACGGTACACTAAAACATTTCTTAATCAAAGAGTTTCGAATTGCACTATCAAATTCAGGTACAGAGCTTTCCCAGTCTTCAATATTTACTGCATCTTGAACCACAATTTTTTGGTCAGTGGAAGTTTCCACTGATAGTTTCACTGTCTTGTTATGCATTTCCACATTCCGGGCTAACATATATATCTGATTAACATCTGATCTGAGGTCAAGATCAGCTCCCGCTTAGGTTCGCAATTTCCTCCAACATTTAAAGCCTGCTTTATAGGGGCTTAGACTCATTGAAGTAGATTCAAATGAAGGAAATCTATTTTCGATGGATGATCATCTGAACTGAAAGAACAAATTCACCATTCACTATAAAATTATCTGATTTTACTATCATATCATCAGAGAAATGAACATGACAAATTCTGCTACTACATGTTAACTCAGTATCCTTCTGTGTAATAGCTCTGACCCATTTTTCAAATTGATTTCTATCCTTCGGTGGTGAAAAAATCTCATATCATCAACTACAACTACAAAGAGATACATGCTTAAAGTACATAACACACAATAAACTGAGTTTAGGAACTGAAAGCAAAGAAAATTCAACTTATTCACTGAAATCTCCCACAGTAACGTCTCCTGCACTTTTTTATACCTAGCTGATTACACCAGCTCAGTGGTTTTTTCTTCTTTACGTCGCACTGACACAGATATGTCTTATGGTGATGATTGGATAGGAAAGGCCTAGACGTGGAAGGAAGCGGCCGTGGCCTTAATTAAGGTACAGCCCCGGCATTTGCCTGGTGTGAAAATGGGAAACCATGGAAAACCATCTTCGGGACTGCCGACAGTGGGGCTCGAATCCACAATCTCCCGATTACTGGATACTGGCCACACTTAAGAGACTGCAGCTATCGAGCTTGGTAGCTCAGTGTTTTAATGCATACACATATACTAGCCAACTCTACACTGAAGAAAACGTCACTGACTTGTCACTTTTTTGTGATGTTTGTTTTTGGGATAAAAATTCAGTTATGGTTTCATGAGATGTTGATGTGGTCAGTTTGGATAACTCAAGAGAAACCAGACCTGATTGACTATTAGCAAATACAAGAAATAGAAAAAAAGAAAGGGCAGAAAGAATACAGGTAATTAAAGAATGAAGTAGATAGAAAGTGCAGGAGAGCTAAGGAAGAATGGTTGAAAGAGAAGTGCAAGGATGTTGAAGATTGTATGGTAGATAAGGTAGATGCTGCATGTAGGAAAATCAAGAAAACTTTTCGAGAAAGAACAACTAGGTGTATGAATAATAAAACAAACTAGGCATATGAATATTAAGGGCACAGATGGAAAACTACTACTTGCAAAAGAAGACGAGACAGAAAGATGGCAGGAACATATTAATCAAGGGAAAGAAGTAGATAATAAGGTTCTGGAACGAGAAGAGGCTGTTGATGCTGATGAAATGGGAGACCCAATTTTGAAGTCAGAATTCAACGGCTAGATTTAAGAGATCTAAATAGGAAAGTTCATTATGGGGATCGCTGTAAGTACCAAGGTGTTAATATCAGGAAAGACCTTCATTGGCGTAATTACATAAATGGGATTATAAATAAAGGGTTCTGATCTCTGCACATGGTTATGAGGGTATTTAGGGGTTGCAGTAAAGATGTAAAGGAGAGGGCATATAAGTCTCTGGTAAGACCCCAACTAGAGTATGGGACCATCACCAGGATTACTTGACTCAAGAACTGGATAAGTCCAAAGAAAAGCAGCTTGATTTGCTTTGGGTGATTTCTGACAAAAGAGTAGGGTTACAAAAATGTTGCAGTCCACCACTCTCACCCTTTTGATGAGCAATAAGGTCCACAACAACAGAAAGAACAATCTTGAGAAGTCCCCTCTTACGATCCACATAACAGCAGGCAGCCCTGTTTTAATTTTAATCATCACAAGGCAATGAAGAAGAAAAACAGTCAGACAAATGACCACATCAACATCTCATGAAACCACAACTGAAAAAACAAACATCACAAAAAAGTGACAATCAAGTCAGTGAATTTTTCATAGGTTACACACACGTTGGACATTATAGACTGAGCAATTCATGCCAGCCCAACATCGACATAAGTACTAGTTTGAACTAGTGTATAATTGGATTTTTAAAGTGTAACATTCATGTCAAGGATGTTTTTATAAGATGTATAATATGTGTAGGCCTAAGCATAACTTTTTAGACGGAGCAATTCATGTTAGCCTAACTATTTTAAGCATTTTATCATAGACAAGCCTAGGATCCTAGCAGTTTTGGAGTAGGAATAGTGGCTGAAGATGCCTAAAAGATATGCGAAACATGTTCCGCTTAAGACATAGTAATGATTTAACATTACAGTATTTACGTAAATTAATAAAAAACATAATTTATTGAAAAGGTGGACCTTCAAGAAACATTCTTTCAGAAAGGTAAGTGGTATGTTCCAAGCTGTCAGTGGAGAGATGGCGTGGAATTACCTTAGTAGACGAATAAGTTTGAGTGGTGTTTTTAAAAGTTAAGAAGATCACAGTATGAAGATAAAGTTGGAATTCATGATAACATTTTAGGGCAAATATTAGTTTATAGGAAGAGCAGTTAGGTATTGGAATAATTTACCCGCAGATGTTCAGTTTATTTCTAAATTCTTTGGAATTATTTAAGAAAAGACTGGGTAAACAACAGATAAGGAATTAAATGCAGATCAGTATTGATTGATGATGGAACAAGGTACTTGGAAGAGATGATGTACCCTCAGAATTGCTGACTGCCTTAAAAGAAATCGGCATGCCAAGGTTACTCCATTTAGTGTGTAAGATGTATGATACAGGAAAAGTACCATCTGATTTTAGACAGAATATTATTATAGGCCTACCTTTTCCCAAGAATGCAGGTTCTGACAAATGCGAAAACTACTAGTGAAGTGTATCATGCTTGCAACATTGTAACGTGTATTATTTACAGAAGAATGGGAAGACAAGTTGAATCGAAGTTTGGAGAAGATCAGCTTGGCTTCTGAAGAAATCTACGAAAACTGAAGCAGTCCTGACTTCATGTCTGATCTAGGAAAAAAGCATTTGGTAATGTTGATTGGACCAAGCCATTTGAGATTCTGAAGGTGATTGGAATCAGATACAGAGAAAGAAGGATCATTTACAATCTGTACAAAAATCAGCCTGCAGTGATGCAAATCGAGGGCTATGAGAAACGTGGCATTATATGGAAGTGAAACATGGGCAATAACTAGCTCAAAAAGAAAGAAGCAACAATCCAGAAAGCAGTGAGACAAGGCTAAAATTTGTCCCCTCTCCTTTTCATTTTTTATATAGAACAGGCAGAAAAAGAAATTAAAAGATGAATTTGGAAAGGGAATCTCAAGCCAAGGAGAGGAAGTCAAAATGCTGAGATTTGCTGATGATATTGTTATTTTATGTGAGTCTGTAGAAGATTTGGAGAAATTGCTGAATGGTATGGACAGATACTTGGAGGAGTACAGAATAAAAATAGATAAGTCCAAAATGAAAGTAATAGAGTGCAGTTGAATGAAGTCGGGTGATGCAGGAAATATTAGATTAGGAAATGAAGTCTTAAAGGAATTAGATGAATATTGCTACTTAGATAGTAAAATAACTAACAAAGGCAGAAGTAAGGAGGACATAAAAGTGCAGACCAGCACAAGCAAGGAAGGCATTTCTTTAGAAAAGAAATTTACTCACTTAGAACATTGATATAGGAATTAGAAAGATATTTTTGACAACTTTTATCTGAAATGTGGCATTATATGGAAGTGAAATATGGGCAATAACTAGCTCAAAAAGAAAGATAATAGAGGCTTTTGAAATCTGGTGCAACAGAAGTGTGCTGAAGATGAGGTGGGTAGATTGAATCACTAATGAAGAGGTACTGAATGGTATTGGAGAGAGAACAATTTGAGGAAATTTGACCAGAAGAAATAGAATGTTTGGACACATCTTGAGGCACCCATGTCTCGATCAGTTAGTTTTTGAGTGCAGTGTAAATGGTAAAGGCTTTAATGACAAACATATTAGAGTAGGCTAGATGTAGGATGTAGTAGTTAGGTAGAAAGAAATAGGTTAGCACAGTATAAAATGGCATGGAGATATTCATCAAACTAGTCTTTGGAGTGATGACCCAAACACCCCGACCACAAGATGACAGAATGATCAAGATGCAAGAAGGTATAAAAACGCTGGATTTAGCGGGGTTTGTAAGATATCATTCACATCTTGCAAGATACAAACCTCTGGCTTAGAGAAATTTCTATTTTTTTTTTTTTTCAATAGGCCTGGTTCAGTTGACTGATATTTTGATGGCAGACATTCTGTTAATGTTCATTCAAGAATAATTCTCTTGGCTGCTTATATTTTTCTTTACATTTTTTACAATTTTGCTTTATGTCGCACTGACACAGATAGGTGTTATGGTGACAGTGGGAAGGATGCGACAGTGGTGTTAATCGAGGTAGAGCCCCAGCATTTACATAGTGTGAATATGGGAAACTATGGAAAATCGTCTTCAGGGCTGCCGACAATAGGGTTGAAACCCACTATCTTCTGAATGCAAGCTGATAGCTATGTGACCCAAACTGCGCAACCACTTGCTCGGTGCTTATAAATTCATCATAATGGAGTCAAATTTGTGACCTTCCCCAGTGGCTTTCAATTTGGGAGTATGGAGTTGCAAGTAGCTGAATCTGGCATAGTTTCCACTTACTTGTGCCAGGGTCTTTGCTTTCATCTTACAGTATTTATCAGATCCTCCATTGTCAGTTCCTGTTTTCCACTGATCCACAGGTTGTCAAGATCTGGAGACTGGGTCTTCCATTTCCATGTCTCTCATGACCTTTCTATTTCTGTTGCCAATTATTATTCATTTTTCAAAAGAATGTAGCTCTTTCCTTTTCTCGTACTAGCGGGAGTGAAAAAGAGAAATTAGGAATCCAGTATGGCATGGCTGGCATGATGTCTTAACATGCTACACAAGGCTGCCAACTTAACATTCAGCTTGTGACAAGAGAAGACCATTAGTCTGGTTTTGTTAGATTGTTGCTCTTGACAAGACCATTGATCTGGATTTGTTAGACCAGGGGTTTCCAAATGGTAGTCCGCAAAGCCATTTTCGCGGGCCGCGAGAGCACTGTAAAAAATAATGCAAAGGAAAGTCACAAAAATATTTATTAGCGCGTTCAAAAATGTATTCATTTTTATACACCTTATAGGCCCAAGTCAGAACTAACTATTCTTTAATACTAGTTTCTCTTTTCAAGTATTAACTTGTTCTCAACAGATTATTTAGGCTTTTAAAACATTTAAAATCAAAATTTCAAGTAATAATATTATTATTCTTGTGTTCCACCGACTACTTTTACAGTTTTCTTGGAAGACGCCGAGGCGCCGGAATTCACTCATGCAGGAGTTCTTTTACGTACCAGTAAATCTACTGACATGAGGCTGACGTATTTGAGCACCTTCAAATACCAAAGGACTGAGCCAGGATCGGACCTGCCAAGTTGGGGCCAGAAGGCCAGCACCTCAACCGTCTGAGCCACTCAGCCCGGCTCTAAATTTCATTCTTTTATGCATTTTAAAATAATGTTTTAAGCGATTAAAATGATCAATCCCTCATTTCAATTGAACTATGCATATTATTTCATAATGGAGCTTCTGTTCTATATACAGAATTTTACGAAAATTGGCCTATTTAGGCGTGGCCTGTGAACATGACTAAGGTTTTCAAAATGATCCTCAAGCTCTTACAATTGGAAACCCCTGTGTTAGACCATTGGCCTGGGGCAAACTAAGGGAATCAGGGGGTGTAAAGCCCCAAGTTAGAACTGTGAAGCTGCCCACATGCCCACTAGTATTCCTTGCGACAGTATTCGTTAGTTGGTCTCTATAGGTTAGACCAGTTTCAGGGGGAACATGGGGATACGTGTACCCCTTAAACATTTGAAGACTGTTTAAGAAAAATATTGGTACATTTCTGTCGAGTCCGGCAGATGTAACTTCTGACTTGAAACTTCATCAATCAGCTGGCGTCAGCGCATTGTTCACAGCAGCTGGAGATTATTTTGTGTAATCTTCGATTTAAAAATGAACCTATCGAATCAGTTTCTCTTGGTCGGCAACTCGGCACTAAGCAGCCGAACAAAACATTAGGCCATATTATTATCTGCTCGACTAATTGTAATTGCTGCCGTATTGGGAAAATTTTACTTGTTTAGGCAAAAATAAGCATTTTAGTGCTATATGTTGGTTGTACAGTTAATGTACAGTAGGTACTTATGATCACTGCCTTTTGTCTGATGTGATACTGGTGCTGTGCAGTCTTCTTGAATATGTGATAAGTTGTGTGATTTGCATTGAAAAGTGGCCTGTCTTTCATGATTAGATTTTGACTTTCCTATCGGTGTTTGTAACTTTAAAGAAGGCAAATAAAGTATTAGACTGTGCTGGTAATCTGAATACCCGAACAGAAACAATTTGTCAGTACATACACACAACAGCGACATTTCCGCAACATCCTGTCCTGTGCATCCTCAGCGATGAGCTGGAGTTGTGCCATATCTATTTTGATCTTCTGATTGAAGGTCAGTTTCAGTTTGGATTTTTCTGTGGCCTTTTCTTCCTCCCCTACCCCCTGCGGGTGGGAGACCCACATGTAGAATACACCCGCAGTATCCCCTGCCTGTCGTAAGATGCAACTAAAAGGGCATCGTAGGCGCAGACATGGATTGCCATTTGGTACAATGTGTTGGACCCCCTGTGGATGGGATGGGCTGAATACATTCACAGGTAATCCCTGCCTGTCGTAGAAGGCGACTAAAAGGGTCATGTGGCCATGGTCCCCTCTTTATTTATTATTGTTTTTTGAGGGTTAGTTGTAGACAGATTCCAAATTCTTGATATGCATGCTGCTCGGAGATGGGCTCTTATGTGTGCGATTATGCCTGAAAGCCCGCTTGTGACCACCCAGGGATTGGCAGGTAGGAGCGTCATGTACCCTTGCAGTAGTATCCACCTGACAACACAGGTTCCCGCACAGCCGAATGCTGGAAGGACATATTATTATTGTTTTTTTTATTTTTCTCTATATTTAGTGCTCTGTACATGCTGTGGGGTACATGCTATTGCGGGTGACTGGAGGAAGGGAGTCCAAGTGCTCATTGCCTCAGTCATCCTGTATTACACATCGTCCAACATTGGATCCCGGGCATTGCCGGCTACGACCAGATGGGTATTGCCCTGGCTGCTTGGTTCGGCTACAGAGACCCCTGATCAGAGTGGGTGGCATTCAGAGAGGATGATTTTAGGCATGGCTTCGAAACGTCGTCGACCTGCCCAAGGTGGTCCCCCACCGAACTCTTTAACTTGTGGTTCTTTGAGGGGTTCGACCCCCTGGGAACAAGGGCAGCGTGAAGGAATGGGATCCAGCTTCCCTAGGTTTCTGGTTGCTTTCAGAACTGATGGGAGTGACTTCAAGCTGTTAAAGTCTATTTTGTTTTAACGGGCACATAGAAGGTGTCTGACGAATTGGAAGACCAAAAGAAAATGTGCAACGGTAGTTTGTTGCTAAAGATGCACACTGCCATGCAAGCTGATCTGTTGCTCAAGTGTGATCACTTTGGCAATATTCTTGTCAAAGTGGAAGAGCACAAAACCTTAATCTGGTTTATAGAGTTATCTTCCACCATGATCTCATCTTGAACACTGACGATGAGTTGATGGAAGACATGAAGCACCGTGGCATGACACACGTCCGGTGCATTACACGCAAAGTCAATGGCGTGGACATTGCCACGGGTGCATTCATTGTCTCCTTCAGATTGTCAATGTTATCAGAAAATGTCAAGCTAACAACCTATTACTGCGATGTGAGGCCGGACATCCTGCCTCCCATGCGCTGCTATCAATGCCAGAGGTTTGGGCACATAGTGTCTCATTGCTCAAATCAGTCTGTATGTGGTACATGTAGCAGAGGAGCTCACAACAAGGGGGATTGCTCAACTCCTTACAGGTGCACTAACTGCCCTGGTCTTCACTCGCCCCGAGATAAGAACTGTCCGGTATATTTCGGTGAGAACAAGATCCAGGAGATCAAGACCCTGGATGGTCTTTCCTACCAGGAAGCACGCCATACGTTCAATGCTATAAATGCACCCTCCAAGACAGACTATACAAAGATAGCAAAAGTCTTCCAGGTTCATCGTTTATGTTGTCTAAACCTGTTGCGATCGCTGCGCCTAAAGCGGCTGTTGCTCTTGCAAGCACAGCTGCAAAGAGTAAAAGCTTGAAGGGGGGACCACCCCACCTTCTACCACAAAGAAGTCTGTGCCTGCTGGGACTCCTAAGCCGGCGCAGCAAGTGGGGATGTCCAAATCTCCCCCTGTCAGAGGTCGGCAAAAGCCGTATCTAACCTGGCGGAGGCGGCATCGTCGACCAGGGCTGGAAAACTATCCCCCTGCCCGTCTAAACATGAAAAAAAAGGTGGAGAAGAGGAACGCCCTTACTAGGCGCTTCCGCACTTCTCCTGTGAAGGGGAAATCATGCCCTCCAACTGGAGGGGGTGAGTCTGCGCCAGTAGGTACGTCTGCTCCAAAACCTGCGTGCTCCCTTCGTAGGGGGACATGCCGCCCCCGAAAAGCTTCAAAGTTCTGGGCATCAGTCCCACCATCTCTCGATGGCGGAATGGATGTTGAGATTTCATCTACATCTACGGATGTATATGTTGATATTGATAGTGTTTAGGTTGAAGAGCAGCTTTTCGCTCATAACCTAACACTCTCTCTTTTAGTCCACACTATGGCACTGTTACAGTGGAACTGTAACAGTTATGACAGGCATCTTGCCGAGTTACGCCAACTCATTAGCGAGTTCGCGGCGAGTATAGTCTGTATTCAGGAGACAAACCTCAGACCAGGTCATCATACGGTCCTGAGAAATTTCAGACTATACTCGACAGAATGATATTGTGCTCACTAGACGTCCAGTGGCGTGGGTATTTTTATTCGTTCCGATGCTTGTAGCAAAGAGGTTCCTCTAAGAACCCCACTGGAAGCAGTTGCGGTGCGAGTACTGCTGCCTGTCATAGCAACAGTGTGTAATGTTTATTTTCCACCAGGCCAGCCTCTTAACATACATGATGTCACTGATCTCATAGATCAGCTTCCATCTCCCTTCCTCTTATCGTGCGATTTTAACGTCCATTACCCCATATGGGGCTCTGAAACGCCTTGACCCAGGGGAAGGGAGTTGGAAACATTAGTAACAGAGCTGGATTTATATATTTTGAACACAGGTGAACCAACTCATTTCAGTGTACGTTGTGGCACATATTCTCGCATGGACATTCGCATTGACGTAAGTCTATGCAGCCGAACATTGGTTCTGCTGTTTCGGTGGAATACACATGATGATCTCTGTGATAGTGACCATTTTCCCATTATTCTTACTTTGTTGAAACAAAAATCCTTCAAGGTTCCTCCTCTTCCTCCTCTTAAACATGCTGATTGGCCAAAGTTCACATCACTAGCTGTTTGTAACGACGAGACCAGACGGGCTGTAGATGGCAAAATAACTTACATAACACATGTTATTCTTGCTGCTGCTGAGAAGTCTGTTCCCTCCTTTTTCAGGGACTCCTTGCCAAAAACTCGTTTCTTGGTGAAAGGAAGAAATTGCTACAGCTATCAAAGAACGCCGTCGAGCCCATAAACGTTATCGTAGGCAGCCTACTTAGGCCAGCTTGGTAACATTGAAAAAACTCTGTGCTAAGGCGCGAGTTTTTATTCGCCAAAGTAAGAAAGCTTCGTGGGAGAGATATGCGTCATCTATGGCATCACATGTTCCATCATCTCAAGTGTGGACTAAACTTTGATGTAGTTTGGTATCCAAGGATCATCTTCTGTACCGGGAATTTCCATTGCAGGCAGTGTCATCACTGAACCATCTAGCCAGTCATTTTGTGGATGTGTCTGGCTCCGGGAATTACCATTGTGATTTCCTTGCTCTGACGTGGGAGGCAGAACGTCATCACCTTAGTTTCGCCACTCAAGCTTCAGAGGACTATAACGACCAGATGTTGAAACACCTTAGTGAGGATAGTCTATTATATCTCCTTCGTGTGTTCAACCAAATCTGGATAGAGGGTGAGTTTCCATCTCAGTGGCGAGAGAGCATAGTCCTCATGCCTGACAAAAATCTTAAGTATGCAGGAAGTTACAGACCTATTTGTCTTACTAACTGTTTGTGTAAGCTATTTGAGAGGATGGCAAATCGCCGACTTGTGTGGTGTCTGGAGAAACAAGGACTTTTGTCCGAGTACCAATGTAGTTTTCGAACCGCTCGCTCGAACACTGACCACTTGGAACGCCTAGAGAGTTCTATCCAGGATGCATTTCTCTGCAAACAGCATTCGGTGGCTGTTGTCTTTGACTAAGAAAAGGTCTATGACACCGCATGGCAATATGGTATCCTTTCAGTCCTGCATCAGTGGAGATTCCAAGGTAACTTGCCGGTATTTATTGCAAATTTTTTGTCCCTCTGTCTATTCCATGTCTGAGTAGGGAGGACATATTTGCATTACCATGTTCAAGAAAATGGAGTCCCACAGAGATCGGTTCTTAGTGTCACTCTGTTCGCTATTGCCATAAACGGTATTGTTGCTGCTGCTGGTTCAACAGTAATACCGTCGCTATATGTGGACGATTTTGCTCTGCATTATAGCTTTTTTTAAATATATATTAAAATTCTATTTGTTTGGGGATCAACTTAGAAAGATCTTTTGCCCCTACTTGCACCATGTGTGAGGAACCTGCGCGTATTTTTGTAAATGGTGGAAGTGTAAAGTGTTGAATGTGAGGAAAGGAATGTTAAGGACGACACAAACACCCAGTCTCCAGGCCAGGGATATTAATCATTTACAATTAAAAACCCCTGACCCAGCCGGGAATCGAACCCGGGGCTTCCGGGTTACAGACGGACGCATTGCCCCCTACGCCGCGGGGCCGAACTGCATTATAGCTTGCTTTGCGACAATTACAACAAGCTATTAGGAGAGTGGAACAGTGGACTTTAGAACATGGTTTTCGGTTTTCAACCACAAAGACTTCTGTTGTTCACTTTTGCTGGTAGTGCACTCTTCTCTCGCATCCTGAGCTTTATTTAGGAAATGTTGCTCTTCCCGTAGTTGACACTTACCGATTTCTTGGGTTCCTTTTCGATAGCAAATTATCGTGGGAGCCACATGTGCGGCAGTTAAAAGTGCAATGCACCAAGAAGTTAAATATCTTGAAGTTTCTTAGCACCACTAATAGGGGGGCTGACTGCACAGTGCTCCTATGATTTTATAGGGCACATATCTTATCCAGGTTAGACTACAGCAGTGCAGCATATGGATCAGCAAGGCAAAGCGTCCTTGCGAAACTGAATAGCATCCACTACAGCGGGGTTAGCTTGGCGACGGGAGCTTTTCATACAAGCCGCATTGCTAGCCTGCTCACTGAATCTGGTGTGCCACCTTTACACCTGAGGCACCAGCAAATGCTTCTGTCCTATGCTGCAAATTTGCGACAGATGCCACTTCACCCAAGCTATCCTTGCGTATTCTACAATGAAAACCGTCGGCTGTACGCTGCTTATCCTTGAGCAACGCGGTCGGCTGGAATACGCTTGGACAGCTATCACAGATTGTTTGATGTACCTTTGGTTCCCTGCCTTGTCAGATAACCAAGTGGGGTACAGTGTTCTCCTCAGAAATGTTCGTTGGCCAGGTGGCAGGTATTAGTAGCCGGGAGGGGAATACTACGTAAAAAATGGATATGATAAAATTTCAATATATTTCCCTCAGGACATTAACATTAATACCAAACAGGTAAAAGTTCACTGCGAAATAGAACTGTTTTAATGTTATCACGAAAAGACATATCGGAATATTTTTGTGTTCTACTGCTTGTTTATCGTGTAACACTGTCTGGCTCCATGGCTGAATGGCTAGCGTGCTGGCCCTTGGTCACAGGGGTCCCGGGTTCGATTCCCGGCAGGGTCGGGGAATTTTAACCTTAATTGGTTAATTTCACTGGCACGGGGGCTGGGTGTATGTGTCGTCTTCATCATCACATCATCCTCATCACGACGCGCAGGTCGCCTACGGGAGTCAAGTCAAAAGACCTGCATCTGGTGAGCCAAATTTGTCCTCGGACACTCTCGGCACTAAAAGCCATACGCCATTTCATTTCATGTAACAACAGGGCTTACCACTCGGTTGCTGTGGAGTGCCATACGGGTTTGTGAGGTCCAGCGGAATCGAGCTTTCTCATACAATTCCACGCTAGTACAGACACCGTTCGTTCACAACACTACTTTTATTTTTACCAGTTGCTTTACGACACAGATAGGTCTTATGGCAATGGGACAGGAAAGGTCTAGGAGGGGGAAGGAAGTTGCCGTGGCCTTCATTATGGTACAGACTCAGCAATTGCCTAGTGTGAAAATGGGAAATCACGGAAAACAATCTTCAGGGCTGCTGACGGGGGTTCAAAGCACAACACTATGTGATAGCCAAGCTAAACATTTAAACTCCTGTGTAACTGATGCAATTATGCTCACAATACCAGTGCATATACTGAGGGCTACCAAGGCTATAAGTGAAGCTCAAACCTCAAATGAGAATGATGGAAATCTAAAGCACATTATAATGTAAGCAATTGCCACATTGTTCCGTTTACAGAACTTGAAAGTAATGAGAAAAAACGCCACGCGTATTTCTGAGAACAAGGCTTCGGAGACTGATATTGCAGCCCAGACTCTCGTCCCTCTCCCCTCAACTCACCGCACATGGCTTCCTGCTGTATGCCTGATAGGTGCGGGGACCGGGAAGGATAGGTGTACTAGGCTTCGGTCCCTCAGATCGCCACTGCTAACTATCAACCCTGTGTTACTCATCGTATATACCTCCTCACCTAATCCTTCTGACTTAATTATATAGATAAGAGTGCTGGTATTTCACTCCCGTTTACTTCTACATCCTTGTAGGAAGACATTGCAGGGCTGCTTTTATAGGAGTAATATAGTTTTATTTTTATTGGTAGACCTGCTAAAATGAAATGCAATCTTTCAGGTTTAGTGTTCTCTTTTGTTGGTTGGAATCGAACCCATGATCGTGGATTCACAATCATTGTATCAACTAGGTGGAAAATAAATAAATACTTAGTTGTGAATCTATTGAAGTGCGATACGGACCATGAAGCTAATTTTATGTAAACCATGATCATGGGTCGGACACCATCACTGATCTCCAGAGGAAGCCAGTTAACCAGTGAACAATGGGTGCAACTGCTGTGAAATTCAACATTTTAGTTTAACGATATTATATAATAATAATAATAATAATAATAATAATAATAATAATAATAATAATAATAATAATAATGGTGCATGGCATCTGTATAGGCTTGGTGGTGACCTAATGAGGATAAAATGAATGACGAAGATGTCATAAACCCGGAGTCCCCAAGCGAGGGAAATTAACAGTATGAGGGCGTTGATTCTGAAAATTGAACCGGGGCTATCGGACCAAAGGCAAGCATTCTATCCATTTAGTCACAAAGCCGGCCTTCAATTTGCTAAACATTAGGCTGCCATCTCGACTGATCAGGTGTTGAGTACTGACAACACAGCAGGCTTCTCCGTTAGCTATTTGCTGCAGCTCAAAATGCTTAAGGCTTGACGTTCACTAAATTAACTATCGAAAAGGGGTAACCTAAGTCTTAGTGGTAGCCCACGTCTTGATCCCAGCATACGCCACTGCACAATACTAACGATTTATCATTTAAATAAACAGATTTACAGTATTTGCATTTTAATTTAGAGCACTCAATGACTCAAGTATGGATTAATATTATGAAACTAGCACAGATGTAGGTTATGTTAGCTGGGCGGTCTATAAAAATGGCAGGGTGGTGCGCCCATTAAAAAGGTCCTAGGAAGAACACTGGGGGTACCTCTGTGGATAATATGACAACTTGAAATAATACTGGATCTGCACACTGCCCCAAAGGATAACACGGACCCTTCCATTTATCGGCTCTTCCTGTCCGTTGTTGGCCAGTATCCAGGGTCAGTCGTCGTTTACACAGATGGTTCGAGGACAGAAACGAAGGTGGGCTGTGCGTTTGTTGTTGACACTGATAGGTTTCTTTTTGCTCTCCCAGAAACCTGTAGTGTGTACACAACAGAGCTCTATGCTATCTATGAAGCTCTGCAGTACGCACTGTCCGATGAGCGCTGACATTTTCTTCTGTGTAATGACTCGTTGAGCTCACTACAGTCTATTAATACCTGTTTCTCTCGGTACCCTCTGGTGCAGCGGATCCAGGACCTGCTGGCCGTGTCTTGGATGCCGGCACCAGAATCATGTTTATGTGGCTCCCAAGCCACATACATGGGTATAGAGGGAAATGAGTTAACAGATAAGGCTGCCAGGGAGGCAGTTATTCTGCCCTCATTGCCTTACAAGGTTCCAGCAAGTGATATTTGCTCTCAGCTGGTTATGTCTCATTGGGCAGGCCACTCCACTTCCAAATAAGCTGAGAGCGATAAAGGTACAACGAAGGTTTGGAGGACTTCCCTTCGGGCTTCTTGGACGGAAGCAGCAGTAGTATTATATCGTCTTTGGATCGGCCACGGTATAGTAACGCACTCCTATTTACTGAAAAGGGAACCCCCTCCGGTGGTGTGTACCTGCGGCGATCATCTTACCGTGGTACACATACTTACGGAGTGTGTAGACCTGTTTGATCTGCGCCGTTGGCTAAAACTCCCGAGTACCATCTCCCTCATCCTGCGAGATGACTAGCAGTCAGCAGACCTCGTCATCCGTTTTATAAGGGATAGTGGTCTTTTTTTATTGTGTGTAATAATGTCCCTTGTCTTAGTGTATTTGTGTTAACTGCGCTTTTATACCATTGACTCTATTTTAGTTTGTGTTTTCGTATTTTAATGCATTATTTTAACTTCTTACATGAATTGAATATATATATATATATCTGTACTTCCAGCGATGCCTTATTTCATTGTCACCTGTATTTTCTATAATATTATTAGAAAATACGGCATTGCAAATTAGATCCGCTAATTTTTTAAAATCTCATAATCATTTTTCATAACCATTTATTTTACTCTCTAGTCAGTGGATACATTTTAAAATTTGAATGATCAAATCATGTTGTCCATCACGTACCATTAGGGGCCGATGACCTTAGATGTTAGGCTCCTTTAAACAACAAGCATCATCATCATCATCATCATCATCATCATCATCATCGTCGTCGTCGTCTTCCTCCCCTGTACTCCTCTGGTACTCTCCTGAGAAAGTGCTGTCTTCCTTTATATGCACATGGCCATACCAGAAGAGTCTCCCCTCTCTTACCTTGTTATTAATGCTTACAGATTTCATTTCTGTCTGAATGTCTTCATTGCTTAATTACGATCGGCAAGGGTGCCACCTACCATCCTCCTAAGCATTCTCATTGCTGTTTGCTCATTAGTTTCTTTGGCATTTTTCTGGCAAAATATAGTCCAACCTGCCCAAACATTATGCACACTCCCAGAGTATTTATATTTCTCAGTATTAACTAGGTCAGTGCCACTAATACAAACTGTGCCATCCTCCTACCTGCTGCATTCCATGTACCCAATTTTTCTTTCATTAAATTTTAGACCTTCACATTCCAATGCGTCCACCCACTAGAGTTTCTCCTCAGGTCTTTGATGTCAGCATGATGTCATCTCCAAAGAGTAAACTTACTGGAGCTTCATTCTTGATTGGAGAATACTGTAGAACCTTAAACAATGAAGAATTGAGTGGTGTATTAGAGTTTCTGTTGACTGTATCAAATTTTAACTCATACATCTGGGAGATAGTAGGTTCGAACACCACTGTCAGCAACCCTGAAGATGGTTTTCTGTGGTTTCTCATTTTCACACTAGGCAAATGCTAGGTCTGTACCTTAATTAAGGCCACGGTCGCTCCCTTCCTACTCCTAGACCTTTCCTATCCCTCCGTCGCCATAAGACCTATCTGTGTCGGTGCAACGTAAAGCAACTTGCAAAAAAAGAAAAAACAGTAATTCAGGAAGATGAAGATATTCTGAATAAGATTACTTATTTTATGGACACTCAACCACACAAAAATTGGCCGGCAAAGAAATATTTAATTTTATTTGAAACGTGAGAAAATTTGTGGTGGTTGAAGAGGTGATATTTGGATTCCTACCACCTGTACAATATGTTCATCCTATTTCAAACAAGATGATTTTGAAAGAAATTCATCTTTTACGATGGTACATTTTTGTGTGGTTGAGTGTACATGAATTGTTGAGAAGGCTTCATAGATCAGTAACTAGCTATCTGACAAACTGAAGCAACTAAGTAGGAAATATGTGATATACTTAATGATCTCCTTATTGAGTGGTATGTTCACAATATTTGTTCTTTTATTAGAAGTTTTAATTCTTTCCATTTTTATGTGTTTCTTAGGAAGAAACTTGACTACATGGCAGAGACCATTCAGTTCTGCTCTTCTCCAAGCTGCCTTCTTGCACACTCCAACTAAACCAGCTGAACAACTACAGTTTGAAGGCCAAGAAGTTATAACAGACAGTGGAGAAAAAGATAAGAAAATTTCGGCAGGTAATTTGTAATAACAGCCTACTGATGTGAAAATTATGTGCACTTTATATTTCTCTTGATTACTTTTCTGGCTTTGCACATTTACCATTGTTGCATTGTTGGATGCGCTTGAGAACAGTTGGCTGTTGAGAGAGCTCTTGCATTATTGTAGTGATAAAGTAGTGAAAACCTATTGAAATAGCTTAATTTTGTGTATATCTGATTCATTTAGTGCTGTTTATATAGTGGTGTTTAGTGCTTGTTGGTAGAAATTGGGAGTAGTAATAATTATTTAAATTTTGTAACAAGTAATTCAGTTGGTCTTCAGTAAATTACGTTTTCTAGGTTAAGTAGGCTAGCTAGGTGCACCTTGTTTCGAATTTAGGTTTAGGTAATACTTTAGGTAACAATATTAACTTTAAAAATATTTGTAAATACCGGTATCTGTAGGTTCGTTGGTTGTACTTACAAAGGCAGATAATCATAAGGAATAGTAGGTACCGTAACTTCTGCAGCAACTTCTCCGGTATTTCGTATAGATATATGTTCAAACTATCGCGAAGGTAATAATTTACTACATTAAAAAACACGATACGCCTGTAAACTTCCATTTAAAAAGAAATTAAAGAGATTACACGGTAATAGTTAAGTCGTATTGTTACTGATTATTGTCGCTCCTCATATTCAAATATTGCATTGTTGGCTACAGTCGTGAACAAAGGGTGTAGTGTAGTCAAGTAAATATAAATAAAAATCAGCTGACCTTGTATTCCATTCATTTGTACTTCTGAGTAGGTAGTTAGTATCCGTAATTTATATTTCGCTCCCTCGATCTTTCAGTATTTATGAGCGGTTAGCTAATAATAATAAAGTTCATATATCCCAGTAATTGCAGTTCAAGTCCCTGGAGTAATAGTAGTAGTAGTTTTGACAGAAATATTTGAGAAATTATTGTAGACAACCTTGTATTTTTCAGTAGGCCTAATTAAGGACACTTTTTTTTTTCTCCGTCCCGTGGAGTAGGGAAAATAATAGTAATCCACCAGCTGTAATAATCACATAACCACATTTCAGTAGAATTGTAGTGAAGATAAGGTATAATATATTAGATAGTATCTTGCCAGTTATATTCGTGTTTTTCTTCGTGTACGGCAATCCTTTTGATACTTAAGCATTTAACCAAACGCAGTATAGTGTAGTGTAGATACATTGTAGTATAGATACAGTACGGTACATTTAGATAGTGCCGTATCTTGCCTGCTATATTCGTGTGTTATCTTTCGTGTGTATCTATTAGACCCTAATACTAATAATAATTTGTCTAAGCATTTAGCTTCGTTGGTAATCTTTGAGTACAGTAGTTCTTGCAAATTTCATTTCTGTTGGGCTTAGTAGTGACATACGGTACAGTACCGGTATCGTAATTAGGATACGTCTGAAAGTAGTTTAAAAATTAGTGTACTGTACAGTAGTATATGAGTAATATCCTATTAGAATTTAGTGTGCTTATTTTATTATTGTAAAATATTTGTGTAGTACTGGTGTAGTAGAGGTATCCGTAGAAACTCTTACTAAAATATTGTTGAAATTAGGATAGGCTTAATTGCAGTTTGGAATTGTGTAGTTCTTGTGTATTACTTTTGACATTCAGTAATTAACAGCAGTTTTTATCCTGTTAGGGGTTGTAGGATTAAAAAAAATAGAGCACGACTAAGTAGTATTGTAGTGTAGTCCTATATTAATTACCTTATTGTTGTGTACTATCCCAGACAATATATCCCTCCGTTCATTTATTTTTTTGCAAATAAGTTACTTTATTTTTTTTTAATTTATAATTTTCCCCCCGTAAGAATGGCTAAGGAGCGCGAGTGTACTTATTGTGGGTGTGGTGAGGCATTGAGGGGTGTGAGGGAGGAGTTGGAAAGTTTGAGGGAGATAATTAGGATTCTCACAGAAGACAGGAAGGAAGATAGGACTCCCTCAAACAATGTACAGGTTACAGTAGGTGTACAAGAGGGAGGGGAAGGAAAGGGAGGAGTTGTAGAAGACAGGTGGTCTAATGTTCTAAGGGGAAGGAGATTGCAGGCCAAGGGCTCTTTTCAGGATCAGAATTCAGGACAGGTGTCTGTGCGAAATCGGTACGAGTCACTCCAGGTAGAACAATAGAGGGAAGATGAGGGACAGGGAACTGTTGCTGAGGCATGGAAGTAGGAGGAAGGGAAGAGGTAGGAAAGGGAAATGTAGAGTAGAGGATAGGAAAAGACAGGTGGAACAGGGTCATGGGAAGGAGAAAAGGGAGGAGGAAGTAGCTTCTGCAGCTATCAGGAAAGATAGGGCTGACCAGGAGGGGAGGGGATCAAATGAGGTGGGTAGGGTTGAGGCTCTGGTCATGGGGGATTCCATCGTTAGACACGTGGGGAAAGTGTGTGGAGGAAAGGGAACCAGGGTAGAATGTTATCCAGGAATTAGGTTGAGGCAGATGTTGAGGAAAGTAGAAGAGAGGGAGGAGGGGAAGGAGAAGGTGGTAGTGTTTCACGTTGGTACCAACAACGTAAGGCAAGCTGATATAAGTACCAACATAGTTGGAGATGTGTGGGATCTGGTAAATGCAGCACGGGTGAAGTTTAAGAAAGCGGAGATTGTTATTAGTGGAATACTGTGTAGGAGGGATACTGACTGGAGGGTGATTGGGGATTTAAATGAGACTATGGAGTGGGTATGTGGAAAACTGGGAGTGAAATTTCTAGATCCTAATGGGTGGGTAGGAGATAGGGATCTGCGCTCGGATGGCCTTCATTTAAACCGCAGTGGTACGTATAAGTTAGGAAATTTGTTTGGAAGGGTAATAGGGAGGTACATTCAGGGAAACGGGATGGCCTAGGGAGCGGTGATAAGGGAACAGGGAACTGGAAATCAAGTAGGGATGACATAAAATTGTTAGTGCTGAACTGTAGAAGTATTGTAAAGAAAGGAATAGAATTAAGTAATTTAATAGATATATATTTACCAGATATTGTAATAGGAGTTGAATCATGGCTGAGAAATGATATAATGGATGCAGAAATTTTCTCACGGCACTGGAGTGTGTATCGTAGAGATAGGATAGGAAAGGTGGGAGGGGGAGTTTTCATTCTGGTGAAAGAAGAATTTGTAAGCTACGAAAAAGTTAAAGATGAGACACATGAAATTCTAGGTGTAAGGCTCATTTCTAAAGATAATAGGCAACTTGATATATTTGGAGTGTACAGATCGGGAAAGGGTAGCACTGATGCGGATTCGGAATTATTTGATAGGATAGTCAGCTATGTGGGAAACGACATGGAAAGAAATGTGATTGTAGCGGGAGATCTGAATTTGCCAGATGTAAATTGGGAAGGAAATGCGAACGACAGGAAGCATGACCAACAAATGGCAAATAAGTTAATATGGGAAGGACAGCTGATTCAGAAAGTGATGGAACCAACCAGAGGGAAAAATATCCTGGATGTGGTGCTGATAAAACCAGATGAGCTCTATAGGGAAACTGAAGTAATAGATGGTATTAGTGATCATGAAGCTGTTTTTGTGGTAGTTAAAAATAAATGCGATAGAAAGGAAGGTCTTAAAAGTAGGACTGTTTGGCAGTACCATATGGCTGATAAAGCAGGTATGAGGCAGTTTCTAAAAAGTAACTATGATCGGTGGAAAACTGTAAATAAAAATGTAAACAGACTCTGGGATGGGTTTAAAGAAATTGTTGAGGAATGCAAAAACAGGTTTGTACCTTTAAGGGTGGTAAGGAATGGTAAAGACCCACCTTATTATAATAGAGAAATAAAGAGACTAAGAAGGAGGTGCAGACTGGAAAGAAATAGAGTTAGAAATGGCTGTGGAAGTAAGGAGAAATTGAAGGAACTTACTAGAAAATTGAATCTAGCAAAGAAGGCAGCTAAGGATAATATGATGGCAAGCATAATTGGCAGTCATACAAATTTTAGTGAAAAATGGAAGGGTATGTATAGGTATTTTAAGGCAGAAACAGGTTCCAAGAAGGACATTCCAGGAATAATTAATGAACAAGGGGAGTGTGTATGTGAGGATCTTCAAAAGGCAGAAGTATTCAGTCAGCAGTATGTAAAGATTGTTGGTTACAAGGATAATGTCGAGATAGAGGAAGAGACTAAGGCCAAAGAAGTAATAAAATTTACATATGATAACAATGACATTTACAATAAGATACAAAAGTTGAAAACTAGAAAAGCGGCTGGAATTGATCAGATTTCTGGGGATATACTAAAGACAATGGGTTGGAATGTAGTACCATATCTGAAGTACTTATTTGATTATTGTTTGGTCGAAGGAGCTATACCAGATGAATGGAGAGTTGCTATAGTAGCCCCTGTGTATAAAGGAAAGGGTGATAGACATAAAGCTGAAAATTACAGGCCAGTAAGTTTGACATGCATTGTATGTAAGCTTTGGGAAGGCATTCTTTCTGATTATATTACATGTTTGTGAAATTAATAACTGGTTCGATAGAAGGCAATTCGGTTTTAGGAAAGTTTATTCCACTGAAGCTCAACTTGTAGGATTCCAGCAAGATATAGCAGATATCTTGGATTCTGGAGGTCAAATGGACTGTATCGCGATTGACATGTCTAAAGCATTTGATAGGGTAGATCATGGGAGACTACTGGCAAAAATGAGTGCAATTGGACTAGACAAAAGAGTGACTGAATGGGTTGCTATATTTCTAGAAAATAGATCTCAGAGAGTTAGAGTAGGTGAAGCTTTGTCTGACCCTGTAATAGTTGAGAGGGGAGTTCCTCAGGGCAGTGTTATCGGACCTTTATGTTTTCTTATATATATAAATGATATGAGTAAAGGAGTGGAATCGGAGGTAAGGCTTTTTGCGGATGATGTTATTCTCTATAGAGTGATAAATAAGTTACAAGATTGTGAGCAACTGCAACGTGACCTCGAAAATGTTGTGAGATGGACAGCAGGCAATGGTATGTTGATACACGTGGCTAAAAGTCAAGTTGTGAGTTTCACAAATAGGAAAAGTCCTCTCAGTTTTAATTACTGCGTTGATGGGGTGAAAGTTCCTTTTGGGGATCATTGTAAGTATCTAGGTGTTAATATAAGGAAAGATCTTCACTGGGGTAATCACATAAATGGGATTGTAAATAAAGGGTACCGATCTCTACACATGGTTATGAGGGTGTTTAGGGGTTGTAGTAAGGATGTAAAGGAGAGTGCATATAAGTCTCTGGTAAGACCCCCAACTAGAGTATGGTTCCAGTGTATGGGGCCCTCACCAGGATTACCTGATTCAAGAACTGGAAAAAATCCAAAGAAAAGCAGCTCGATTTGTTCTGGGTGATTTCCGACAAAAGAGTAGCGTTACAAAAATGTTGCAATGTTTGGGTTGGGAAGAATTGAGAGAAAGAAGAAGAGCTGCTCGACTAAGTGGTATGTTCCGAGCTGTCAGCGGAGAGATGGCGTGGAATGACATTAGTAGACGAATAGGTTTGAATGGCGTTTATAAAAGTAGGAAAGATCACGATATGAAGATAAAGTTGGAATTTAAGAGGACAAACTGGGGCAAATATTCATTTATAGGAAGGGGAGTTAGGGATTGGAATAACTTACCAAGGGAGATGTTCAATAAATTTCCAGTTTCTTTGAAATCATTTCGGAAAAGGGTAGGAAAGCAACAGATAGGGAATCTGCCACCTGGGCGACTGCCCTAAATGCAGATCAGTATTGATTGATTGATTGATTACCATGTTCTCAAAAGAGTATTATTTTGATGCTTTCTTCAAGAAGCTGCCTTAACTTGGTTATTATGAATTTCCTGTCCTCTTTGGTATGAATCTTTTATTCAACTGTCTGTCAAGACCGTGGAATTAAGCTGTAGTTTTTGTTATTAATTATGGTACCTATGACTAATATCCTGTTGAACTAGTTTAATTCCATATACTGTCACAAAATATGTTGAGTATCTGAAGCTTTGTTACCTCCATTAATATCATTATTGTTTTATTTTGTGGCTATACAGTAGGTAACAGGAGATGTTTGAAATATTTTCTTGATATAATTATTTGTTGAAAGTTCCCTTGGAATCGTGTGCCGTGAGCTCGCCGTTCCTGTGAATCAATTTATTCGGACACTTAAATGAATTGAAACACTGCTTTGAATCACACACTCAGTAGCCAACACTACAGTGATGGCCTTCCTACTTGTGAGCTTCTCATTCCATTTGTTGCTTCTCCAAGATTCTCTTCACCTATCTGTTTCACCCAGCTCAGTTGTCAGTTCCTCCATTTTTCTTGAACAAATTATTAGAATTGAAACAAACAGTGTTTAGCGAATGCATGAAAAGTTTGAAGTAGTACTTCTTTACTCTTTCTCGTGCAGTAGGATATGCCTCTATTTGCCTTTTGCTCTTATTTACTTCACCCATATTCTTATTGTAGTCCACTGCTGGGTTGGGTTTATGTTCACCTTTGTTCCATTTCTCTATGTCTATGAAGGTATCATTGTGAATTGTACTATTCATAGTAACTTCCCTCATCTCTTTCCAGCACAGGACCAAAATCTTATCCTTTTATCAGGCAATATACCGGTACTCACCTTTCTTCAAGTGTTTACTCTTGAGAACATCAGGTACCCCAAGGCGATTTATACATATTGTTCCCACCATATCAGTGTTCATGCTACACAGTTTAACTGGACACTGGAATACCAGCTATCTAGATAAAATGTGTATTCTTTGTTTATTAGTTCATCTGACAATTCCAGGGCTAATCTATTTCATTTAGGGGTATTGGGATACCAAGTTCCCAATGTATATTATAAAATTATAAATGTACTCTGAACCACTCTCACAAAACACAAACAATTTAAAACCAAAGTGACTCCTCTTCGATGGTATGAATTGCTTCCACTGCAGCATTCCTTTTCACAGCACTAGGAATTCATCCACACAAATGTTTTCCTGTGGTGTGTACAATTCTTGGCACTTCTTGCGAATTGGATTCAAAACTCATCACTTTGTTGAAGAATGGTGTCGAGGCAGAATCCCTGTTAGTAAAGTACAGATCATAAGGTAGGCTTCTTTATTATTCCTTGAAAAATGGGAAGGTATAAAAATAACTTTATCTCTCATGTGGTAGTTGGGGTCCAGTTCCAAGCTCGTGATCTGAGTTTCAGTACTGTATGAACTTCGAAAAATTGTTATGCATATTTACTTTTCTGTACTATCTGCGTCTCATGAGAAGTCACGGCAGCTTGTAGGTACGGCACAAGTAACAGATACTACACTAAGCTACAAACAGTAGTCGTGATAAACAGTGCAAGCTCTCTGAATGAGATGCGTGTTCATTATTAAACTTCATTATTCAATACTTACAGTAAATGTGTACCTAAAGCACAATATTGCACTACCAGTTTGAAACTTCACAGCAGCACTTTAGTTCACAAGAAACACCACGGATGGAACCGATGTTTATTATCAGGCCTTGAGACTTGAGATTGGCACTTGTGCAGCAGCCGTGCTTACCCTCTGCACCCCTTACCCTGCATGCACGCGAATTCCTGTCAGACGACCACAGTATCATATGATATGAATTTCATGGTGATCCATATTGACAAATATACAACATATAATGGGGTAGAATTGGGTTCACCTATTCAATACAAAATGTTAATGATATACCGTAATCTGTATTTTCATTAAAAGCCCATTATACGTCATTTACTTGTCTGCTCACATATTAGCTTGATGAGATCCTCCTCCATAAACCGGCTGAAGTAAAACAATGGGCTCACTTTGTTGGAATCACTTATATCAGTATTTATTTTATTTTCCGATACAAATGTGATTCAGATATTTGGGAAGTTTGTTGACATGGAATGGAAACTGTACAGAAGAAATAAGAAGCAGAATATCTATGGGAAAAGAAGCTTTCGGAAAGGTGAGAGGGCTTTTGACATCTAAAGCAGTCCCTATTGATTTAAGAAAGAAGTTCACAAAGTGTTTTGTGTGGAGTGTAGTGTCATATGGAGCTGAAACATGGACATTAAGAAAGAAAGAAGCAAAGTATTTGGAAAGTTTTGAAATATGGTTGTGGAGAAGAATAGAAAAAGTGAAGTGGACGGATAAAGTGAGGAATGATGAAGTGCTAAGAAAAATAGGAGAGAAGAGACCCCTGATGAAAAGGAATGAGGAAGAGGAAAATATCCTGGTTGGGTCACATACTACATAGAAATTGTCTTCAACAAAGGGTGATGGAGGGAAAAATAGATGGAAGAAAAAGAAGAGGAAGAAGAAGGTTTGGAATGTTACAAGGGAGAAGCTAAGAACAACTGAAGCAAGATGCTCAGGACAGAGAATCATGGAGGCAGTCCAGTTGATACCTGTCTCAAGATAGATTCACAGAAGAAGAAGAAGAAGAAGACAAATGTAAAAGGAGCACGAGGATTACCTTCGCTATGCCAGTGTGAAGTGGCTGCATCACTCATTGGCAAGCTTATATCTTCTTCTTCCTCCTCTTCATTCTCAGAAGCTACCTCACTGTCATTTTCACCACTTGTGTTGTACTCTCTATCCAAAGAGTTGTAATTGAATTTGTCATCTGAATCAGTGAGATGAAGAATAGTTTCATCATCCAGATGGGCAAATCAGTGAGATGAAGAATAGTTTCATCATCCATATGGGCGAATCAGTGAGATGAAGGATGGTTTCATCATCCAGATGGGTACATTTAGCTATTATGTATGGAAGAAAATGCAGATGTGTCAGAAAATAATGGCGTGCAGTGTGGCAGAGCAAATCTGGAACCTACTGACGTCTACAAAGCGATCATAGAATTAAACTGAACAACATAAAGAAATGAGAACACATGTCCCACCCAGCAGATAATAGTTTTCGAAGGCTCTAGATGAGTTACCTTGTTATTACCTGATTAACTAACAACTATTGGTAGACGAATTAACTCATCAGACCCGGTTAAGAGGTTTATAAATGTGGATTGTCATTCAGTGAATGTAGTCATATATATAAAGATAGTAACTAGGAGGAAGCACATAATAGGATTAATACAATGGCAGGTGGGCATAGAAAAACAAAAAGACACCTGGACTGAGTAGCTCAGATGGTAAAGCACTGGCTTTCTGTGCTCAAGTTTGCAGGTTTGATTTTGGCTCAGCCCAGTGGTATTTGAATGTACTCAAGTACGTCACCCTCATGTTGTTTGATTTATTGGCGCGTAAAAACTCCTGCAAGACAAAATTCCGACATTTTCCGTGGCTCTGAAAACCATAAAAGTAGTTAGTGGGATGTAAAACCATTATTATTATTATTATTATTATTATTATTATTATTATTATTATTATTATTATTATTATTATTTACAAAAAACAAGGACACCCTCCACCTCTATATACACTGCTGTCTTCAGAGTGATTGGCTCTTCCTTCATCAGTCTCAGTTCTTCTACATTCATTTCTTCTCATTCTCCAACAAGCTTGTTTCTGCTTTCCATCTTCATTAGGAGGGTTGACTGCATCACTAATTAAGGGGCCATCTTGATAGCTGTGTGGGGGAACAATGCAGAAAGGAACCTTATTGTAGTGGGTGATCTCAATTTACCAAATGTTAACCGGGAAAGTAATGCAGATGACCAAAGCATGGACAGCAAATGATAAATAAGTTAATCAGGAAGGACAACTGAATCAGAAAGTAACAGAACCATCTAGAGGTAAAAATATTGTAGATTGGTGCTGATGAAACCACATGAGCTCTGTAGAGAAAATCATGTGATTGATGGTACAAGTGATCACAAAACTGTTTTTGTCATAATTAAAAATAAATGTGTTTGAAACGAATGATGTAAAAGTAGGACTATTAGGGATGGGGGAGTTTAAAAAAAAAAAGTAATTATGATCAGTGGAAAATGGTAAATAAAATGTAAACAACCTATGGAGTGGGTGTAAAGCAGTTGTTGAGGAGTGTGAAAATATGTATGTTTATTTAAAGGTGGTAAGGATTGGGAAAGAGCCAGTTTATTGTAACAGAGAACAGAGAAATAAAGAGATTAACCCCTCAGCGCAGTGGACTTGAGTGCCCGATCATCTCTGTGCTGCGGGAGGAGTTCTGAGTGTGGTGTTTAAAAACTTTCTCACATTCATGCAACGCTTTAATCAAAGCAACATAACTGTGGGTTTTTTTTGTAACGGATTTCAATAATACTGGAATTTATATTTTAGATAGGACATAATCAGATAAATATTGAATAGTTTGGAGGGTCGCTGATATGTATCAACTGCCTCATTGTTGATATGCATAAAGTACGAATTGATTCAAGTCTATCTATTGAGATGACAGGACCAAGAACTGGCATAGACAGAATAGAGTTTTTAGAAAAATAACTTCGTAGCGTAGGCTTTTGTATTATACCCATTAGCATATAAAGAGCAATCACAACGTATATCTCGTCCCTTCGTGACCTTTTCCAATCCTGCATTTTGGAATGAAGGTAATAAGCCCCTAAATAGGATTCTTTGCTCAGCATATAAGTTACATTTGTTTCATGAACTATTAGTGTCACTGACTCGTCTGTAAAAACATTTTGTAAACCTTCACACAACCACATTCCCCAACTGCTTCATTCTGAGGTCCTGGGTTCCCTATAAACTGTTCTTTTGACCCACATTTTCCCATAGAAATGTATTAGCTGTGACATGCACATTATCATTCTGCGCACTATCACTCGTATCGGATTCTGAACCGCGAACTTTGCGTACAGCGATGTCATCCAGATCACTCAAATCACCATCTGAATCTAACAAACTTTCATCAAAACCACACAACTGTTCTAAAACATCCTCTATTTCCACACTCGATAACCCACACTTGCTTGTAGAAGCCATCTTTACTCATGACCGATGGGATCCAAGATAGTGTGTGATAAGGTGAGCAGTGCTCGTCACTCCACTGCGTGCGATGTTCACTCCATGACGAGCTGTGCTCAGCACTCCACGCTGACGGGTTAAGGAGGGGGAGCAGGTTAAAAAGAAATAGAATTAGGAATAGATGTGGAAGTAAGGAGAAATTGAAGGAACTTATTACGAGATTGGATTTAGCAAAAAGCTGCTGAAGAATAACATGATGGCAAACATAGTTGGCAGTTATATGAATTTTAGGGAAAAGTGGAAGGGTATGTATTGGTACTTTAAAGCAGAAATGGGTTCTAGGAAGGACATTCCAGGGATCATTAATGTGGCTGGGTGTAGAAGTATTCAGTCATCAGTATGTAAAGTTGGTGGATATAAGGAAAATATCCAAGTATAGGAGGTTACAAATACTGGCAAAGTACTGAAATTTACCTATATGATGATAAACTTATTTACAAAAAGATACAAAAGCTGGAAAGCTAGAAAAGCAGCTGGGATTAATAAGATGTACTTAAGGCAAGGGGCTGGGATGTATTGACGTATCTGAAATATTTTATTACTGTTTCCATGAAGGAGCTATAACAAATGAATGGTTAGTTGCTTTAGCAGCCTCAGTGTATAAAGGAAAGGCTGATAACATAAAGTGGATATTTATAGGCCAGTCAGATTGATATGTGTTGCATTTAAGCTCTGGGAAAGCATTTTTCTGATTTCTGTATATTAGACACATTTGCAAAGTTACTAATTGGTTTGATAGAAGGCCGTTCAGGTTTCGGAAAGGTTATTCTAGTGTAGGATTCCAGCAAATTATAGCAGATATTTCAGATTCAGGAGGTCAAATGGACTGTATCACTATTGACCTGTCCAAGGCTTTTGATAAGGTAAAGTATGGGAAACTACTGACAATAATGAGGGTTATTGGAATAGACAAACGAGTGTTTAAACGGGTGGCTAAATTTCCTGAAAATAGAACTTTCAGAATTATCTGATGCTGTAACAAATAAGAGGGGGCTCCTGCAGGGCAGTATTTTTGGACCTGTATGTTTTCTTATTTATATAAATGATATGAGGAAAGAACTGGAATCACAGAAAAGGCTGTTTTCAGATGATGTTATACTGTATAGAGTAGGAGATAAGTTAGGGGATTTTGAGGAACAGAAAAAACACCTTGACATTATTGCGAGATGGACAGACAATTGTACGGTGGTAAACGGGATTAAAAGTCATTGTGTGTTTCACCAAGAGATAAAGTCCTCTCAGTTTGAATTTTTTTTTTTTTTTTTTTTTTGCTAGTGGCTTTACGTCGCACTGACACAGATAGATCTTATGGCGGCGATGGTATAGGAAAGGCCTAGGAGTTGGAAGGAAGCGGTTGTGGCCTTAATTAAGATACAGCCCCAGTATTTGTCTAGTGTGAAAATGGAAAACCACAGAAAACCATCTTCAGGGCTGCCGACAGTGGAATTCGAACCCACTATCTCCTGGATGCAAGCTCACAGTCCTGCGCTCCTAACCGCACGGCCAACTCGCCCGGTTCGGTTTTAATTACTGTGTTGATTGGGTGAAAGTACCTCGTGGGAATCACTGTAAGTACTTAGGTGCTAATATAAGGAAAGATCTTTATCAGGATAATCACATTAATGATGTCATAAATAAAGGTTGCAGATCTCTTCCTAGGTTACAAGAGTATTTTCTGGGTTGTAGTAAGTGTAAAGTAGAGGGTGTATGAATCTGTGGTAAGATCCCAATTAGAGTATGATTGCAGTGTGTGTAACCCACAACACTATTACCTGGTACAAGATTTGGAAAAGATCCATAGGAAAGCAGCATGATTTCTTCTTCGTCAACTCCGGAAAAAAAGAGTAGTGTTGGAAAAATATTGCAAACTTTGGGCTAGGAAGACTTGGGAGTAAGGAGACCAGCTGCTCGACTAAACAGGATGTTATAAGTTATAAATTTCATTTTGGTTCGTGGTGGATATGTAGTATGTGTAATCACAGCTTAGCAAATAAAAAAATCCATCTTTCCATCACAATAATAATTCTTTGATTATTTATTTTACATTAAGTTATACATTAATACGGGACATGCTTCATCCTGTTTTAGGAAATCCTTAGCCATGTTTTCTTGTTATAAATTAAAATTGAGACAGATAACAAGGATCCATAAAACACTACATAATCAACAACATTTAAATTAAAATGTTGTCCTTGACAAGGAGTGTAGTAAAAATTCCAATAGGTCTTGTGAATCTTATCTTCTAATTATGTATAACATATATTGTTTGTTAGAACTCATTATTTATACAGTGTCATACTTTTGCTCTTGTTTTAAAAAGCTTTAACAGTCTTAGTATATTAAAAATCTTTTTTTGACCAGAATTGTAACATAATTGAGCACCATTAAAACAAGGAAAATATCTGTAGCCTACTTGTTACAAGGTGGAAAGGGAATTTCATATGGTTGTACAAAATCGGACCATTTTTTACTTGATGAAGATGAAACTAATCTGTAAAATCTGTTAAGTCCAAATCTGGGAAGAGGAGAAATAAAAATTTAATTGTATGAGAATGTGAAAGGGACCAACTGATGTGTATGTTAGACCTTAAGGATACTCACCCCACAACTTCCCACAGCTGACTCACTCACAGCCATCTTTTGTGCTGGCTAACAGCTGCTCTCCATCTAGTATTGTAACTGTGACTGACCGCAGGACCTGCATGTGCAGCAGGCGAAGGAGGGGAAGCAGTGGTGCTCGAAGGGGGCGGAAGGGAAGTGTCCTGTCCGCCAAGAAAGGGAGGTATCTTTTTTCTACGAAGATTTTCGTTATTGTAGCCTAATAACATTAACAAGGAGGAGGTTTCATCATAAAGAGGATTCCTATTCTAAACTTTCATTGAGATTGTATTTATTATTGAAAAACCAGTCTAGATAGATAAACAAGTTTTCTGCCACATTCATGAGGCTCTCTTTACCAATTCTTTTGATAACCCTCAAATCTTGCTCTATGGATGTAAAATTGTGTCTTGTTTCCTCCCTGTGAGTGCTCATTGCAGAAAAATTTTTGATGCCTAGCGGCATTAACATGTTCCATGTATCTAGTTGTGAAGCTTTGTCCCATCTGCCCAACGTACGAAGCCCCGCAACCAGCGCAATTAAGTTTATAGGTGCCTGAGTCTGTGTAATGGCCAAGCTTGGAATTAATGCTGCTGTGGTTGAAGAATAATTTAGAGTTTGTATTCTGGGGGGAAAATACAACATGAATATTTCTTTTCTTCAACAGTTTTGATATCTGAGTAATTGCTGGACTGCTATAAGTGAAGACTGCAAATTCCAATTTTTTTAATCTATATCAGGGGATCATTAAAAAAAAGGTTCCTTTTGACTTTGTTTATGATTTTATTAAAAAGCTCTGTACCAAAACCATTGAATTCTGCTATACTACTTATGTATTGTAATTCTTTGGATCGTTCATCACGAGATAGAGGCAGTTTAAAACCTCGATAAACTAGGTTGTAATATGCCGCTTTTTTGTGACTGGCTGTATGCATTGAATTACGTTTGATAGTGATCGTATTATTGTATAACTTAATGTAGAATAAATAATCAAAAGATTATTATTGTGGTGTGAAGGTGGATTTTTTTATTTAGTAAGCTGCAATTATACATAAATGGGATGTTTCGAACTGTCAGTGGAGAAATTGTTGTATACAAGAAGCACTATATACGAAACACAACTTAAAAGTTTATTTTCTTGCAATTTTTCGTACAATATACACAAATTAAAGGGAATTGGAACTTGCTTCTTATCATGGTGAACACGCTAAATAATATCATAAGTAAGTTGACTGTTTGCAGAAGACGTATTTACATATATACAACTTAGATACTATATGTACAATTAGGTCTATTCTGACGGGATAGAGTGCCCCACTAATATGTGAAAGTTTATGGTAGCTGATGGTTATCTAATGTTTGGAAGTCTGGATTGAACTTGATGCAAAGTTCTTGCTAGCAGAATGCTAGGCAGTTGTAGGCAAGTTATAAGGAAGGCAGGAATCTTGAGGCAGTAGTTAGTCCTGAGGTGAGACCTCTCGATCAGAATTCAGTCTGCCTGTTCAGTCCACATTTTCAAGAGGGATACCTCCGTGTCTGACATATGGTGTAGAGCTGATCGCTGGACACAGTTGACTGCCTACAGCAGCGGAATCGTCGCTCCAATTTATACTCGCTGGCTGACATCACACGTCATGAGTCGGCGCTCAGCTGGACACACTCGTATATTCCAGGTGGTTCGATGCAGGAGCGGGTTACGTAGCTGCAAGGCAGAGGACACTACAACAGAAATGATGTGGAATGACATTAGTAGATGAATTTGAGTGGAACTTTTAAAGGTAGGGAAGATCATAATATGAAAATAAAGTTGGAATTCTAGAGGACAAGTGAGACCCAAAAAAAAAAAAAAACTGGGACATTAACAGATGGAAAACTGATAGGGAAGATATTGTGTGGTGGACAGATTGCTCAAGGACTGAGAAGGGAACGGGAGGAGGGATCAACGGGGAAAGACCTGAGAGATCAATCCAAATGAGCCTAGGCAAACACACTACAGTTTTCCAAGCTAAAGGGATAGCCACCATTACATGCCTTGAGGAAAACGTGAAAATGAACTACAGAGATAAGAACATTTTCGTATTTACAGATAGCCATGCAGCCATTAAGCACTTGAAGCTGTCCAGGTTACATCCAAAATTGTTTGGTATTGTCATATACTTCTCCTGAAGCTCTCAGAATTTAATGTTGTTAAAATACTCTTAATATGGGCACGTGGGTAATGAAAAAGCAGATAAACTGGCAAGAAAAGGGTCAGAAACACCTTTTGTGGGCCTAGAACCATTATGTGGGATCTTTTGTAGACAAGCCCGCCTCTACGTAGGTAAATGGGTACAAAAGAAACAAATGGAAAACTGGAAAAATGCTCCGGGATGCAGGCTTGCAAAAGAACTAATAAAGAGCCCAAACAAGAAGCATACAAAGGAACTGCTGGAACTCAGCAGAGAAAATATAAGATGGGTAGTAGGACTGCTGACTGGACACTGCCATCTTAAAAAGCACCTACATAAAATTGGAGTAATAAGAAACAATGTATGTAGGAAATGCAACAATGCAGAATAATCAGCTGAACACATACTCTTTAAATGTGAGGCGCTGGGTAGAATTAGAATCTCCACACTGGGATTACCTGGTGAAGAGAGAAGAAACATCTGAAAAGACCCCAATAAGGAGGACCTGCAACTTTTTGAAGGGAGCAGGTATAACTTGGTGTAGATGAAGGAAAACACATTGTAGCAAAAGATCTTCGAGGTCGATGCTAGAAAGGAACTTTTAAAGAGACCCCATGAATAAGAGAAGAGGAGGAGGAGGAAGAAGAAGAAGACACATTGGATCAAATATTTATTTATATGAAGAAGAATTAGGAAATGGAGTAATTCATCAAGGGAAATGTTCAATAACTTTCCAAGTTCTTTGAAATTACTTAAGAAAAGACTAGGTAAGCAGTTGATCAGGAATCTGCCACCTGGGCATCAGACATAACTGCAAACCAATTATGATTGATTGATTGATTGATTGATTGATTGATTGATTGATTGATTGATTGATTGATTGATTGATTGATTGATTGATTGATTGATCGATCGATCGATCGATCGTCTGTCATGCAGGAAGTGTAGGGTAATAAAAAAAGCTAAGTATTGAAACTGCTTGGCGAAATTGAAGCACTAAATTTGGGTAATGAAATAAATATCAATTTGAAATAAATATAAATACTGAGATTGGGCACCACATGCAAAAAATTTACAGGAATAAATGACTGTAGAGCATGAATAAACTCAAGGCGACGGTCATCAGGCTGACAAGGTTCCAAACTGAAAATAAATTTGGGTAGCATGCCAGGTTTTTCCTTACTCCACTAAAAGATTTGCTATCAGTTTCACTACTAGAATTTATTCCCACAACAAAGTAAAACAAAACAAACACCAGCAATAATCACCACATGATATGAACATCCACAAACAACATCTACAAGCTATGCACCACAACTATACATAGTTCTGAAGGTCACGCTTCAAATTGATGATTTGCTATGGATAAGACAACTGTCCATATCTTACATTGTCTGTCCATATCATACCTTATCTTACACTAGCACAATAGCATCATCACCGTGGAATCTATTTACAACGTGTTATAACTGTACAAAAAACAATCCCGGTCACCTTACAATACTCGGTTGATAAAGCCATACACCTTCACAATGTAAAATGGCTACTGTGGAATTGATAACGACAACCATTTTGTATAATTCAAAGAATGAACCAGTAATAAACACTTTGCCTACAGTTTAATCTAGCCATAATCAGTTCTGTGCACAACACCACATTACCACGAGATTACATATGTAAACCACCTCACACACTGTGCATTATCTCGGAGAGGAATAAACCAGAGTACGACTCACAAATGTAGTGTCTTTCGCAGAATACAAACCGGAAATGACTTGTCATAACCTCGTAAAACACTCGTAATGACTCCATAATGACTTCGTAGTCTGCTCCGTAATGGTACCGTGATAACTCCACAATCAAGGTTCTTCCACACTACTCACTCTGTCACGGCTCCGTAAATAATAGTCAACTTGTCACACACGCGTATGTATATATATGCTAGCTCCATATGGCGTAGCATCTGCCAAATTTGATAGCAGCGCTACCACTGAAACTTCTTCAAGCGTCACTCGGTCAATGCAAGCTCGTTCAAACTTGGAGCTTCCGGATTGGTTACTGAGTGGCTAGTATGCAAATAAGCGAACACTTGTGTTCATCCACATGGATGAATAACAATCTTCAGCCTATACTTCCCAGCTGTACCCCCGGTTTCCAGACCACTTGTTGCAACAGTTTCAACCGACTTCAACCATCTTTCCCGATATAGTGACTGTTTCCCAGGTTGCACAGTCTTCACTGCTAGGCCATGTGTGCAGACTCATACGCAAATTAAAAGTTATACAAATATAAGGATATACATATTCATTTTTCCCTAATTTCAAATCCTTCTTATAACACTATGTTCTTACATCTTAATTTAACAAATTCACATGATATTCACTATTTTGTATTTAAATTATTTAAGAAAATTTCCTAACCTAAAATCGGGGTTCGTACTTATGTACGGTTACAGTATATACTCAGTGTGGTAACAGGAAGAAATGAGAAAGAAAATACAAGAGGTTAAGGACAATCTCCATATCTCCATACACTGCCATCTTCAAATAGATTGGCTTTCTCTTCATCAATTCCAGTTCTTCTCAGCCCTCAGTGGGTTCATTTCTGCTTTCTGGCTTTGTCAGAAGAGTGAGCTTTAAGCTCATTGAGGGGCCATCTTGACAGATGTTCAGGAATTAGTCAACGATTAAGATGATTTATGTGATGATGTAATTATAGTGGAACTTTCTAATAAAATAAGACCCGTTCATATGTAATTGACAGTGACATTTCTTACTCCAGCTGTAAATTTTTTCACATAGTTTTTCTGTTTGGGTAAATTTTCTCTACTAATTCTTCTATAGTTCTTGCTATCCTTGCCCACTGCAAGCAAACCGTTCTGGTAGGGTTTTTTACCATTTCCAACATGTAGTAACTGGGTGAAAAAACTGGTATCACCACTTCTTACATAGGCTTCTTCTTATTCTAATCCAAAGAGTTCCTGGGTTGGGGGCTGTGGATTGTTGACCTCCATCTACTTCTAGCACTCCCCGCCTGGAGACACAAGAGATGTGCATCACTTCTGGGATACTCCTTAGATCTTTGTTTTGATCCACTTTGACGTTTCATATAGGCTATTATTATGTGCTTGCAACACCCAAAGACATTTTATACCCAACTGCCAGGTTTCAATGAGGCCAGCACAAACCTGGAGGACAGATAACTCTGGCAGCTGCCCCTAACCTGGAAAACAGGTGCAGCATGTTGAGTTTCAGTGGCATTTCCTCCACTGGGAGACAAGCATCTAAAGGAGTTCCTCCACCCAAAGCTGTTGGCCACTTCAGAGAGTCGGTGTTGAGTCGCAGTCTGTACAGTCTACACCATCCCATAGCACAGGTAACCTTGGCCAAACAATATAAACCCTCATGTTAGTTCTTAAATGCAGCATGTCAAAGCAGCTCTGCATGGCAGGGGAGGCTTTAAACATGCCCACTATCGGCAGCCCTGAAGATGGTTTTCCGTGGTTTCCCATTTTCACACCAGGCGAATGCTGGGGCTGTACCTGAATTAAGGCCACGGCCGCTTCCTTCCCACTCCTAGCCCTTTCCTGTCCCATCGTCGCCATAAGACCTATCTGTGTCGGTGCGACGTAAAGCAACTAGCAAAAAAAAAAAAACATGCCTGAGCAATATTAACTCGTGTTCCTTTCACTATTACTGTCAAAGCTTGACGAAAATCAACACTGAAAACAAATGGATTGCACCCATTGTCATGTCTGAATTTCTAAGATCTTTCAGTGTTTTGTTGATGGCTTCAGTATGCGATTGATGGCTCATTGTGCATTCAACCCCTACAGTGAGATCATCCTCTTTGTAGTACTCTGTTCAGTGGTTTATTCTCTCATACAGAGCACACCTATTCATATTGTAGACATATAATAAATGGCAAACTGAAAGTAGAATGTGCTGTTCTGTTGCCACGAGGCAATGTAGCTGCTGTGTCCATTGAAGCTAGAGCTGAAGCCATTTTCCCAGAGTATCCAACTTTTCCTAATAATAATTTAATTAAGAACGTTTTTCTTGTTCCTTCATGTGCATTGAGGAAAACTTTTTTTCCTTCATTGTTTTTAACACTATCCATTATTGACATCAAAGGCATGTCATTGATCAGATACAAAATTTGGTGTACTTCTTGAGATGAAGTCACAAGGTTCATCGCTGTCAAATGGCTGTCTTAGTGCCACCTGTAATGGGTCTTATGAAGTGTTTTTGCAATTTGTTGAGGGAAGATGAAGTTAGTCAATGTCATGGTTGTGCCTACAGTTCAGCTATCTGCTTCATTGGGACACACAAGCTTCGTCACTGCGGCAAGGTTACATGGTTCACAAGGGGAGGATCCTACAGAGTCATAAAATTGAAAGAAAGATCTGTAATATATTGATTAATCTATAATTTACTGTAAAAGCCCTCAAAGAGAGTGAAACATGCATGAATACCGTTATAAATAAAACAGCGTCTATTTTATTACTCTAATTTATTTCAGGATGAACCAATAAATGTGAACACACATATACACACACAAGCCTATTCAGCTATGCATGGCCACACTTACTAATTGTTGTCTGTTTACAAGTCTCTCGTCCTTATGACATAGCAGATGGTCTGGCCCGTTATTATTACCTGGGTAAGCCTAATCCTTACTTTCACTTCCCCAAGTCCGGTTACCTCATACAGCAGCTGTGGGTAAGCCATTGGATTTGAACACAGGGCTACGGATTATGCAACACACGATGTCTGTTGCTTGGTTTGACTCCAGAGACAGCCCAGTAATCCACAGAGTCATATGCAGTGAACAACTAAACAGCAGTAGGATGATACAACAACAAATATTACTACAGGTCCATTTACCCTCACACTCACGATAGCAGCTTTCCTTGCTGACTCACAGCGATCCTCATTTCATAGAAATACACAAGTACACAATACTGTCTTTCGTTTTGCATGTCTTCAGTCCAGCCACTCTCCGGACACTCCGATACCAACAACCACAGCTCCTTGTTCAGATATTGGTGGGACGCTATTGACAGCAAACACCTCTGTTGCCCACAGCCCAGCCACCGAATCCCAAAACAACTGAATCTGAGTCCAGCGCCAACACTGACTCCACCATGGAGCCCAACACTGACTGTCTGTCCGCAGCTAGCATCCCTTTTTATAGCTTGGGTGATATGAACCAGAATATTCGTGAGGTGGCTAGAGGTGGAACATTCCCATTGAATCTCCAAGAAACTTCCTGGTAAGCCAGCTGATGAGAACAATACACAGAAATGCCAGCCATCCCCTCCAAGCCAGCTGGCAGCTTCCCGGTTGGCTGACTCACTGGTCCCTTCCAAGAAGTACCGAAAGGGACTACGACAGGGTTGGCACATAACAGTCTATATATATAAAATAGCTTGTCCTGACTGACTGACTGATTCATCATCGCCGAGCCAAAACTACTGGGCATTATAAAATGAAATTTTGGGGATACATTCATGTTAAGATGTAGGTGCTCGCTAAGAGAGGATTTTTGGATATTCCGTCGCTAAGGGGGTGAAAAAGAGGGGGGGGGGGGGGGTGAAATTTTAAAATGAGTGTATCTATATCTCAAAACTTTAAAAGTTTACAAATGTGAAAATTGGTATTTAGAATCATCTTTAAAAATAAGGAAACACGTATTTTTTTGTTTTCAGAAAATCCCAATAGGACGGGTGAAAAAGGGCGAAAAAGGGGTTGAATGCCTTTAATCAGGATACCAGTACTTATATCTCAAAAACTGAAGACATTACAGACTTGAAAATTGGTGCTTTTGATCTCTTTTAAAAATAAAGAAACACATATTTTTTTGTTTTTGGAAAATCCAACTAGTGGGAGGGTGAAAAGGGGGGTGAATTTTTAAAATGGGTGTATCTATATCTCAAAACTTTGAAAGTTTACAGATGTAAAAATTGGTATTTAGAATCTTTATTAAAAATAAACACGTATTTTTTGTTTTCGGAAAATCCCAATAGGAGGTGTGGAAAGGGGTGAGAAATGGGTTCAGTGCATTTAATAAGGATACTTATATCTCAGAAACTGAAGATATTATAGACCTGAAAATTGGTGTTTGGGATCTCCTTTAAAAATAAAGAAACATGTATTTTTTTTGTTTTTGGAAACTCCAATTAATGGGGGGTGAAAAGGGGGTGAATTTTTAAAATGAGTGTGTCTACATCTTAAAACTTTGAAAGTTTACAGATGTAAAAATTGGTATTTAGAATCTCCTTTAAAAATAAAGGAACACGTATTTTTTTGTTTTCTGTAAATCCCAGTAGGAGGGGTGTAAAAGGGTGAATAATGGGTTGAATGCCTTTAATGAGGATACATATACCTGTATCTCAGAAACTGAAGATATTACAGAACTGAAAATTTGTGTATGGTATCTTCTTTAAAAATAAGAAACACGTATTTTTTTTGTTTTTGGAAAATCCAATTAATTGCGGTTAAACAGGAGTGACAAATTGGGGTGAATTTTTTGAAAGACTGTATCTACAGAATATCTGAGAAACGTAGCATGTTACAGATGTAAAAAGTGGTATTTGGAATCTCCTGTAAATGTAAAGAAACATAGGTGATTTGTTTTTGGAAATTCCTCTTAAGGGGAATTAAAAAGCAGGTGACATTTTAAAATGAGAATTTCTTCAGTATATCTAAAAAACTTAACATGTTACAGAAGTGAAAAATTGTATTTTTAAAACGTGTATTTTTAGTTTCCGGAAATACCACTTGGGTGGAAGGGGGGGGGGTAAAAATGACTGAAAATGCTGTTGAATTCTTTTAATTAGGCTACTGTTATCTCAAAAATGAAGATGTTACAAGTGTGAAATTTTATATTTGGAATCTACTTTAAAAGTAAAGAAACACGTATTCTCGGAAAATCCAAAGAATGGGAGGGGGGGGGGGGGAGTTGAAAGAATTGAAAAATTAATTGACTTAATTGTATGAGAATACTTACATCTAATAAAAACTAAAGTTGTTAGGGCCTACAGACGTGAAAATGGGTATTTGGATCTCCTTTAAAAACAAAGAAAAGCCCGTTTAGGGGGCGGGAGTGAAAAGGAGTTGAATTCCTTTCATGAGGACACATAAATCAAAAACTGAAGAAGTTACAGTTGTGATGATTGGTATTTAGATGATCCTTTACTATTAAAGTTCCGGTAACAAGTATTTTTTCCGGAAAATTCACTTGGGGGGGGGGGAGTGTGAAAGTGAAAAAAAGTGAATTATTTTAATCTCAAAACTGAAGGTAATAGACGTGAACATCGGTGTTTGGAATCTCCTTTAAACATAAAGAAACACGCCTTATTTTAGTTTTTTTGGGAGGGGGGTGAATAAACTTAACGGCGGTGGGGTGTAAAAGGAGGTGAGACCAATTGATTTTACTGTTCATTATGTATTTATAAGGAGCCTCCGTTGCTCAGGCGGCAGCGCGCCGGCCTCTCACAGCTGGGTTCCGTGGTTCAAATCCTGGTCTCTCCATGTGACATTCGTGCTGGATAAAACGGAGGCGGGACAGGTTTTTCTCTGGATACTCCGGTTTTCCCTGTTATCATTCATTCCAGCAACACTGTCCAAACTAATTTCATTTCATTTGTCATCCATTAATCATTGCCCCAGAGGAGTGCGACAGGTTTTGGCTGGCGGCACAATTCCTATTGTCGCCGCTAGATGGGGGCTTTATTCATTCCATTCCTGACCCTGTCGAATGCCTGGAAATCGATGCACTTATTCTGATCATGAACCAATCATTTTTAATCTTTCCTGGGTTCGTTTTCAACAGCCATCTTTTCCTTCGGAGAACATTCTTAGATTACAGTAGATTCCCCTGGCATATAACTAACAATTTAAACACATTTGAAATAAACGATAGGAATGAGATTGAATGTTCAATTTTTCACCTCTATAATAAGGTCAATAATGCACGGAAGTATGTCATTCGTATGGCCAGAAATCCCGCACACTTGCCTACGCGCGACAATGGTGCTGGTCACATTCTCAACAATGACCATGGCAGCAGATGTAATTTACCACCAAGTAGCGGTCTTGCATCTTGCTGTGGGGTCTAGAACATTGATAATAATAATAGGGTCTAATAATAATAATAATAATAATAATCATGTTCTGGACCGTCGTCAAAATGTGCGGACCAAGATGGAAACGGGTCCTGGACGGGTAATGACTGCGATTTCTGTCCGGCCGCGGGTTCAGTACCGCTAAGGCACCCAAGACGGCACCACGCCGTATTTCCTCAAGGATTTGATCCATATTAAAAATGCTTATAGGAAAAGATGGCAAAGATTTAGGGAGCCAACTGACCGGTTGGAATACCTGGACCTAGCCCGAGAAGTACGAAATCGATTACTGGAAAGAAAGATTGAAAAATGGGAGGAAACTTGCCATAATCTATTAGAAAACGAGTCAGATCACGAATTTTGGCGGATTCTCTCAGAAAATGAGTCAGATCGTGAATTTTGGCGGATTATATAGAAAACAATAAGCATTCCATTCTAAATTTCAGTGTAATACCGTAGCGAAGCATGGGTATCTTGCTAGTAATTAATAAATTCATTTGGTAAAATATTGACTGGCATATTTAGCCTTCTTGAATGAAAATATTTTTCTGGCAGTTGTTTCAATCAAGCAACATCCTTCTCCTTTGTTAAATTTTGACATCTTGGATTTATTTGTTTGATACTGATTCTGTATTGTTGAATTTGATGATCTATGAACTATACACTTCCTAGATGGAACAAATCCTGGAAGCAAGAAGATGCTACAGTATTTTTTGCCATTATTCCTATGAACATTCTAATCATGCTCGTATGATGAGACACCATTTTACAGCAGTTGAATTTGACATTGAAACAATGCAATTTTCTTTCCAGTTGTATAATAGCATGAATACAAGGGCATGACTTGATTGACACTTGCTTGATCCTTGCCAATAGTTAAAATTTTCTTTCCAGCTGTAATATCAAAGGTCAATCAGCAAATAGAGCAGAAAAAGCATGGTCGATTATTTGCTGTAGTCCATGTTTGTGGCAAGCAGTTTAAAATCACAAATGAAGACCTCATTGTATTAGAAGGATACTGGGCTCCTACGGTCGGTGATAAGATCAAACTTGATAAGGTATGCATTATTAATTTGTGTAATAATTTTATCTGTAGTATCCTTTCCATCTTGATATCATGTTTAGTAGTTTTGTATAACTATGAAAATGTATCTGTGCTTATTAGTAAGTTCCCTTTCTTATCTAATTCAGTATTTGACATCTTGGATTTATTTGTTTGATACTGATTCTGTATTGTTGAATTTGATGATCTATGAACTATACACTTCCTAGGTGGAACAACTCCTGGAAGCAAGAAGATGCTACAGTATTTTCTGCCATTATTCCTGTGAACATTCTAATCATGCTCGTATGATGAAACACTGTTTTACAGCAGATGATGCTACAGTATTTTCTGTCATTATTCCTATGAAAAATTTAATGGAATTTTTGAAGATATTTATGAAAATACAATCCTCCAATTTTTTTTATGGAGTATTAACAGGATAAATATGGTGAGCATGGAATGTTTATGTACTGAAAGCTTGTTTTTAAAGCACGAAAATCCCAAATTGAGATGGATTGAGTCACAATGGAGTTCTGTCTTCTCTGCTGTGTAGTAAGTGAACAAGATCATTGTATTAGAAGTTTACTGAGCTCTTGGGATCCGATAGCAATTTTTTCCCCTCTGAAGATGTTATGCAGGGGCAAGTCAGGAGAGTTATTCCAGTGGCCTTTCCACACCTCCAAAGCATTGAAGTTGGTAGGCATCTTCAGAGCAGCATCACAGAGGGGTGGACATCATGATTTCAGTCTTTGGAGACTAAGAGCTGGTATGTCGTTTAGAACAGGTAGCAGAGGATTCTTGCAGATCTTATTGTACTCGCAAACAAGAGCATTGGATCTTCGTAAGTCAGGTGGCATTATTCCAGATAACAGTAGGAGCAGTGAACTGGAGTTGATCTGATGGTGCCAGATATAAGACGCATGCTGGTATTCAATTGTGGGCCATTATACTTTATAGGCCTATATGGGCTATTAAGCCACACTGTAGCACTACAGTCGGCAGTAGAGAAGACCAGTGCTAAGGCTGAAGAGCGCTGGATGTTTGCAGTAGATCCCCAAATAGTACCAGTTAGCTTCTGAATAATGTTGTTTCAGTTTGTCAGTTTCTTCAACAAGTTCAAAAGATGTTCCTTGAATGATAAAGTCCGGTCCAAGGTAACACCAAGATATTTTGGATACCTTTTGTGATTAAATACTTGATTTAGTTTTAAGTTAGCAAGCCGGTTACTCAAATGGAAGCAAGAAACCTCTGTCTTGGCTGTACTCCATTTTCTGAAATATTCTGCCAATGTGAATAAGTTCTGAGTCAAAATGTCTTCAGTTTTCTGAAAGATCTTGTGTTGTGTGGCCAGGGTTAAGTCATCAGCATAGCAGAATTTTCAGAGATGCACAGATTAAACAGTAGTGGCAGCAAAACTGATCCTTGGGCAAACCATTATGCAGTTTTCTCACTGAGCTTTTCTTTTTACCTAAACAGACCTGGAATTTCCTGCTGCTGATCATGTAGTTGATAATCTGTGCAATCGTTCTGCAGGGTATAGTTCTGAGTAATTTATAAATCAAACCTACCTTCCATACGGTATCAAAGGCAGCAGTGAGATCCACAAAGACAGCAGATGTTTTAAGCTTTTGCTGGTATCCGACCTCAGTGTAAGATGTTAATGAAAGTACTTGATCGCAGCAGTTTCGTTTAGGTCTGAAGCCTGCCTGATCCACAGGAATGAGTTCTAAAATGGTTGATCCAGTTCTGTTGTAGATAAGCCTTTCAAAGTGTTTGTAGCAACAGCTATAAGGAGGGCTATTGGTCTGTAACTTTCAGGTCTATTTGCTGGTTTTCCAAGCTTCAGTATGGAAATAATTTTTTCTTGAAGTCAAGTGGGATTTGTCCAGTCTGGAGAATGTCCTTGTAGAACTGTGCCATCCATCTCTTAGCATTGTCTCCCACATGTATGAGGAATTCTGGATGAATTCCATCGAATCCAGGTGCCTTACCAGGTTATAGTTCCTTGAGGGCCTCTTGAACATCAAGGGCTGTAAGTGGACGTGAATAGCTAGATATGTGAGGTGCTGATGATTTCAGAGCACAAAGCTGGCATCTGACATACTTTGTATGCTTCTTATCAGCTCTTACATTTGGTGATAAGATCAAACTTGATAAGGTATGGATTATTCATTTGTCAAGCAAATTTTATGGAATCTTTGAAGATATTTATGAAAACTCAATCCTCCAATTTTTTTTAATGGAGTATAAACAGGATACATTATGGTGAGCATGGAATGTTTATGTACTGAGAGCTTGTTTTTAAAGCACTGCCATTGAAAATATTCTGAGATCTATTCTCTACTTGTAATATACAGAGTGAGTTTCTCCTCTACGGCACAATGCCAGGTAGGGCATGACTGGGACGATGATAAGGAGGATAATAAGCCAAGAAGTTTGATCCAATACACTCATCATCATCATCATCATCATCATCATCATTTCCCTTTATCCAGCTGTAGCCGGGTAGGGGCAAATATGGTTCCTCTCCACTTTCTTCGGTCTTTCTACCACTCCTCCTCCAACACTGTGTCCCAGTCCAGGTTTCTTTCTATAATGCTGCGTTGGATGGTATCCTTCCATCTCAATCGTGGTCGTCCACGGCCTCTCCTTCCTTGGATTTGCATTTCCATCACCTTTTTTGGCATTCTTTCGTCGCTCATTCGCTTTATGTGCCCAAACCATCTTAGTCGGCTCTTCTCTATTCTATCATTCATTTTTTCCACTCCAATTTCTTCCCGGATTTTCTCATTCCTTATTTTGTCTCGTCTACTCTTCTGTATCATACTCCTCAAGAATTTCATTTCGGCTGCCTGTATTCGACTCTCATCCTTCTTTGTCATTGTCCAAGTTTCTGCTCCGTAAGTTGTTATGGGTACGTAATACATCTTGTACATAGTATCCTTTGCTTCCATTGGCACATCTTTGTCCCATAACATATTTCTTACACTATGATAGAATACACTATTCATGTTTATTAATTACAGTTTATCAAAGTTGGAGGAGAACGTGCATCTTATGTTGCCTCTAACATGAAAAACAGGCAAGCAAAATGCTGACAACCAAGAATGAGTTAAGTTACTGGTAGCTGGAAAATTTATAATGACCAATTATATTGGAATTGGACAAATATTTCCAAATTTTCTATGGGACTCGAAATCTATATCATCTGATGGCCTAGCAAGCATCAGCTTTTGTAAAAGAGACTAAGTCTCTCATCGTGCATTGGCACTGCCTGAGGCTCCAAAGTAGCCTGTGCAGTGGCCCCCACTACATGCACTAGCCATACGTCTTCAAAGGTGTGCTAGTTATCAGCTGATGAACCAAAATTGGCACACTGGGGTAAAACACTGGCAACCTAGAATGAGTTAGTTTGAAAATTTATAATGACCTATTGCGACTATATTGGAATTAAAAACAGATCTTCTCAGCATTGACTACTGCAGAAGTTACTGCCACACTGCTTGACCTTTACTCATAGTAGAACGCATATACTGCTAGGCCAGGCGTTCATAGAAAAGGTAAACATAAACACAACAACATCGCTGTGCTGTGCACCAGCCCAGTCCATGTCACGCACATGGTGTAATGGAACAGCGTTCCATTCCCCTTCTCTTTCCTGTGCTGTGAGTCAGACAGTTCCAACTCAGAGAACAGCGGAGAGGTTCACTAATGAGGAATAGCCTGATGTGTGCGATTTGTGTCATAAAAGTACCCTAGCAGCTGTAAGGGAATATCAGCGTCTATTTCCAAATAGACTGCAACCTCATAGATGTGTGTTTGGAACAGTGCACCGCACCATACAAGAAAACAGTATGGTGCAAGGAAGATTAGTACTGGGTACATAGGTCGGGATGTTGAAACAGAAGACGTTATCGACTTAGTGCATGCCAGTTCTTTGATCAGCACTCACCAAACCGCATCTAGAATCGGCATATCACGAAATACAGCATGGCATATTTTACTTGAGAATAGGCTATATAAGACTACAAGATAGAATAACATCACAGCAGCTGAGATGGTAAGGATTTATGCATCGCATGGATGCTAACAGATTACTGAAACAAATGTATGATCTAAAACTTGGAGACAAAAGACCAAGAGGGCGACCAAGACTCAGGTACAAGGACATGGAACGGCATACCTTGGAAAGCATCAGAGATGGAATGATATGGGATATGTATGTAATTGGCTATATCCATTTCATTTAGAACTTGTGCAAGCACTCCACCTTGAGGATGAAGAAAAGCGACTACATTTTCTCGTTGGCTGCTGCATAGACTTAGTAATGAGCCTGACTTTTCTCCAATCAGGAAATATTTTTGGTTAATGTCTGGACGGGAATGCTGGGGAAAAACTTTGATTGGGCTGAACATACTGGAAGGGCATCTCAATGGTAATCACTATTTTCACTTCTTGAAGAGCTATTGCTGCATTTGTTGGAAGAGGTTCCTGTTATTGCAGGCATTTTGGTTTCAATACATGATGTACCCCCCCATCCCAAATTACTCTCGCCATGTTCATCAATGGCTGAACACAAACTATCCCAAATGGTGGATTGGTTGTGGTAGACCAGTGGCCTAACTCTGCTGCCCCATCCCCCAAAGCCCTGAGTTAACCCTTTGGATTTCTTTCTGTGGGGCTCTCTGAAGGAAACAATTTACGCCACAGACATTCGTTTCTGTGAAGGTCTCCTTTGCATATGGAATGCTGCAGATAACATCAGACTTTGCTGGAATGCAATGTTGTCCACTCCATCACACGGCCTGTGAAACTTGCTCATGTGCGTGGTGACAGAATTCACTTGGAGCAACAGGTGTGATATTTCTTGCCCAGCCCAATGTAGGCCCCATTATACAAGGCACGCTCATCAACAGACTGCCCACAAATTACTGTATGAATAGATCTCGTACAAATCCACCATTCACACTTGCGCTTAAATTGCATATGTTATAAGAAAAGCACTCAAAGTTGTAAAAATAGGCAAGCAAAAGGGCACATAAATATGTAAAATAGGCACATGAGAGTGTTGGAAAGGCATTTTAAAACAATGTTAATATTTATATATATATACTTACGTAAGAACATAACAGTGTACAAGTTTATGCTTGGCTGTAGAAGTATGTTGTGCTAAAAAGTATTTTCTTTTTTTCTGTGTTTTATTGTTTATTTTTTCATGAATAAAACTGCTCCATCTTTGTTTAAAATACATCACCACTGAACTCTGTAACATACCCATGGAGTTTGCTGCTCAGTGGTTTACTAAACTTCAGCATACTGCTTCCTTTTCCAGTCAGCATTTGCTGGGAATTCATGTCTACAGAAAATCAAACTCTAAAGGAGTCTCTAACAGAAAGTCTGTTTTAGAGCAGATACATAGGGGAAAAGGCAATTTTGAAACAGGATAAGTGACAGCCACCATGCATTATTTACCAGTCCATTAGGCTGCTCAGGTAGCCTTGGGTATTCTGGGAATGTCTTTGTATTTACAACAGTTGGAAAATTTGCAGTCTACTGATCTCTCACCATCACCATTACTGGCAGTCATTTTTAATTCATTCTGAGATGAGGCAATATTAGAACATTCATTTATGATCTGGAAAGTGTATACTACCAAAATAACTGCAAAAAGTGAATAAATATATCAATTTAGATCTTTAAAAGAAAAAAGAAAAATAGGCAAAATAAAAATAGGCCCAGCCATTCCAGCTATTACAGTATCACTGTGAATTTAAGCCTCGTACACGGGTGGTAGACGACAAGAATGGCAACCCAATCGGAGATGAGGAAGATGCGGTTGCGTGGTGGAAATAATACTTTGAAGAGTTGTATTCTGGAGATAACAATGGTGCAGATCATCCAGCAGTTGAGCAACTTACATTGGAACCTCCCATCTTATGCAGCAAAATGGAGAATGTGATTGAACATCTGAAGAACTACAAGTCTCCTGGTGTAGACGGTATATCCTGGGAGTTGATCAAAGAAATAGAATCGGAAGGCATTGATGTACTGCATTCGCTGTGTAAAAGAGTATGGGAAACTGGGGAGTGGCCAGAAGGTAGGTCTTAAAACTCTCTTCATTCCCTTGCACAAGGAAGGGTCAATCAGGATCAGCTCTAAGTACCGAACTTGCACTCGTATCCCATGCAAGCAAAACCATCCTGTACATCTGGAACCAGCATTTGAAGCCGTACATCCTCCCTCACATATCGGCAGAACAAGCAGGTTTATTTGAAGAAAAGGTACTTAACATAAGACAAATAATTAAGAAATCATGTGAATTCTGTGCCCCTGTTTTTATCTTCTTTCTTGACTATAGGAAAGCCTTTGACGGTGTTGTCTGGGAAAAGTTGTGGCAGGTGCTTATAGAGTCTGGTGTCCTACCACACTTGATAGCACTGATCGGAGGTTTGTACAACAATTACATAGCAGCAGTGAAGACAAGTGCCAGCACTTCCAAATTCTTCAATGTGTCTAAAGGTGTTAGACAAGGTTGTGTCCTATCCCCTCAACTATACAACATCAATGCTGAATATGTCATTAAGATGGGTTAAAGGCTTATCAATTGGTGGAAGTCCAAACTTATGATAATTGATCGTGGAGCGCAGATCCAACTCATAGGCCAATTAAAGGACTTGGGAAGTGGTGCTTTCTTTCAACCATCTTGGATCAACCGTTTGTGACACGGGAAGTTATGCTAGGATGAGTGGCTTTGAAGAAGCTCACTAAGATCTGGCAGAGTAGGGCGATCACAAACAGTACAAAGATCTGCCTTGCTGAAACACTCATGTTTTCCGTTTTCTTATATGGTTGCAAAACATGGTCTCTCAAGGCCAGAGACGAGCTGCGTATTAATGCGTTCGAGCTGTGGTGCTGGCGCAGAATACTGTGCATAAAATGGACTGAAGAAAGAACAAATGAGTCCATTATCAAAGAACTTAATGTCTCCTTGCACCTCCAGTTCTTTGGACATATTGTGAAAAGAGATTGAGAAAATGTATAAAAATTAATCATGGAAGGGAAGGTTGAGGGCACGAGACCGAGGAGGAGAACAGCGAGCATGTGGATAGATCAAGTCAAGAAGATAACAGTTTATCTCTTCAGCAGGCTTTAAGATAATCTGGTAACCATTCAGAATGTTGACGCTTAGTTTATGGGGTCATGGCGCTCAGCAATGAGTCCAGCGACTTGTGATGATGATTCCCAAATATCCCAAAACATGCTTATCATGCATATATCAACTCAACAAAAAGAGCCATTTTGCCAAACGTCCGAGCTCTAGTTATACAGACTAACAGTTACTCTGCTAGAAACGTTCAAACACACTAGGCCTTTTCAATTGTAAAATTATCAGCAATTCACCCCAGTGTGGCAGTAGGCTCATCGGTTGGATTGCCACACCTTTCCAACAAGCTAGCAGCTAGTGCACCATTGAGAAACCACTCCAACCCTCCTTTGTAGGACAATGCAGTGACAGTGCACTAGGAGAAGTATGTACCTCCACTTGTTGCTCTACTGTCATCAGATGCATGCCTGGATGTGCAATTGCTGTCTTAGCAGCATGTAGCTGTAGTACAAAAATGGTAGTGTATTGAACTATACATCTTGGCTGTGTTATCTTCCTTATCACCTCACTTGCTTTTTGCCATAGAGAAGAGACTTGCCCTGTATAGAGTAACCATTTTACTCTTGTTGGTTGTTTACTCATAATGTAGTTAATTATGCAAATAGCTAATGAGGACAGTAATACAGTTTAGGAAGACTAAGCTTAATCATAATGCTATTAAAATAATTTTTCATGTAATTGTGGATATTTTCATTTCAAATCATCTTGCTGATGAGATAATTTATTCCCAGAATGATCAGTATTTTCCTCTGTGTGTACATTTGCTATGGTTATACCATAACTATGTTTACTTTTGGGTTTGTTGACTGTTATACTTTGACATAATGTTGCATTTTAATGTCAAATGTGTATTATAATTTGAATTTTGTTTTGCAGGTGTTGGTTGTTGGCAGTACTGACTTCACATTATTTGGAAGACCAATTCTTCCTCGTGGTCTTGTTTCAGTTGAAGCCACTGTAGTAGAAAAGTCATTATCACATACAAAGACTCATTTCAGGAAGAAGCGAAGAAAGCAATACATGAGGATCAATTGTAAGCATGTTTTTAATACCTTCTCAGCAATAACTTTGTTCAGTAAAACCTTGTTAAACCACATATTCTACCCAGGCACTTGAAAGTTCTACTATGTGAGACCGTGACGGAAGTACTAACTGCAGTGTAACATATAGATCACAGACAGTCTTTTCCAGTCTTAGCCCCACTTAATTACAAATATACAAAAATATACAGACATCACAGCCACATAGGTAATTCATACAAGATGCTACAAGTCCCTTACATGAAGTAACATCAACAATGATTACAACCACTATCACTTCAGTCTTCCAAGTATCATACCATGTTTTTTAATACATCTTAATACATACATAAAACTTCATTGTAGTATGATGTGTCGTAGAGTGTTTAGTCTGCAAGCTTCTGTGAATTTACTAAACATTTCCACAGTTTTCTATCTGTGGCCTCGTTTAGTTACATACCTCTTATCTTTAAATCGTTAGAAATTGACCCTGACCATCATTGTTAATCATTGTTTCGGTCACCTTCTATTTCTCTTACCCACCACGGCAGAGTCGATTATTCTCCTAGCTAACCCATCATCCTTCATTCACCTCACATGACCTCACCACCGAAGCCAGTGTATGCATACAGCTTTATCAATTGAGTTCATTCTTAACTAAACTTTTATCTCCTCATTCTGAGTACCCTCCTACCATTCTTCCCACCTGTTTGTACCAGCGACCATTGTCGCTACTTTAATGTCTGGTTCTAACTTATAAATAAATATCCTGAGTCCACCCAGCTTTCATTTCCCTGAAGCAATGTCGATCTGAAAACAGACCGGTGTAAAGGTAGTTTTGTCCAGAAATTGACTTCTTTATTACATAATACTGCAACTGCCAGTTCACTGCGTTAGCTTTGCTGAACCCTGATTCAATCTCACATACTATATTACTATTTTCAAGTTCCAAGATATTAGACTGCAGGCTTTCAGCACAATCTGCCAGTAAGACAAGTAGTCAGCATAGGCCAACTGCTTACTACAATTCTGCCTAACTGAATCCTTCCCTACCACTTAATATCCATGCAAACTAGGAACAGCAAAGATGAAAGATTACAACCTCTTCTAACCCCTGTAAGAAATCTTTTACCGTCATTTCTCACTGCAACCCAACTGTCATCATAAATGTCTGTGATTGCTTTTGATATTGTACCTTTAATCCCATAATCCCCCAGTACAGCTAACATCTTCTATCTCAGTACTCTGTCTTATGCCTTCTAGATCTACGAAGTACATAAACGTCTATTCCTCTCATAGCATTTTTCAGTTACCTGGCTTATACTGAAAATGTGATCCTAAATCCACTTTGATTTTCATCCAACTTACTCGACCACTGATCACACCCTCCTTTCCAGAATGCCAGTGAGCACCTTGCTTGGTATACTGATCAATGAAATACCTTGACAGTTGTTTCAATCCTTTGTGTTACTTGCTTATTGATAGGTGCAAGTACTGCTTTTTTCCAATCGGAAGTTAGCTTACTAACATTCAGTGCTAATCGTAGTACTCTATGAAGCCATTTTATCCTTGCCTTCCCAATATATTTCACCATTTTATGTCTAATTTCATCTGTTCCTGCTGCTTTATGACAGTGGAGTTTATTTACCATCACTTCCTCAAGCATATCAAAATTAAATTAAATTTCACATTCATAGTTTCTTCTGAAGAAAACAACATATTTTTTGTATCATGTGAACAAATACATGTTCATACATATTCAAAAAGCAAGGTTTAAAAATAGGCTTCAGAAACAGCAGTATATATTACAAAAGCACATTAGCAAATGCAACTAAAAAAAAAAGGACCACTTCTTCAGATCAGGAATATACAAACTCAAATACCAAGAACCAAACTGTGATTCCAAGCAAAATATAATTTACACACCCAGTACAAAGAACACAAAAATGCAGTTAGCTACAATCTACATTCAGGCTTCGGTGATCACATATAAAACAATTCCCACCTTTTCACAAATATCAGTATAGATCCTAAAATTTTACACATCAAAAAGAAAAGCAAATTGTTAAATGTAAAGGAGGCACATCACAAAAGAAGCCAATGATAACTACCTCAGTGATCAAATGTACCTGAAAAATTCCCACTGTATGCTGTACTAAATTAATTAAAAATATTGTTGAAGCCCAACATTTCACTCTTATTACAAGCTTTAGCTTTTTAATTAATCCCATAGGATGTTACTCTGAGGCAAAGTATGTAGGGTTTACCTATCACATATTCAATTCTCTGAATTTAGGCAAAGGCCTCATATCCAGCCCATTGCAGTTACTTGCTACTGGTGGTCCCTGCTATGTTGGCATCTTGACACAATTCTTCTTACAGTTGTGTCTGATCATCCATTCACCCGTGTTTGTATCCATCAATGGACCAAATAACTTTGCAAAACTTTTCTCTCAAAAACGAGGAGTTTATGAAAGTTCTGCTTTCAGATACTCTGCATCTCACAGCCATGTAGTACAGTGGGCCAGGTCAGGGTTTTGTACAGCCGAATCTTGAACTGTCTCAAGAAACTTTTGGAGCAGTGTAGATGTGTTAAGCTGTAGAAAAATCGGTTTCCTGCCTGGATCCTGGCATTCACTTTTACCTCACATGACGAGTCCTTCGTGAAAAGCGCTCCTAGTTATTTGAAGTCACAGGCTCTCCTGTAGGACCAATCTCCCACCCACAGTGACTGTAGCTGTCGAGGAACTTGGCGTTGCCCTCAAGTCACAATGAGGTAAACCGTCTCAGCTTCATTTACGAGAGCTCGAATCTGCTGGTGGCTATCTCCAGTCTCTGGTCATTTGTATCAACTCCTCCTCAGAGAGTGAGTAAACAGATGTAAGCTGAAGAGGTTAAGTGCATCAGGTTCTTCCCTTTGACTTTGATCCCTTGGAAATTTTCTCTGTCATTCTCATGCACAATTTTTCCAAGGGTAAAATTGAACAGGGTAGGAGATTACCCATCAACCTCGTCTAAGACCCATTACAGTTTCTCAAAGTCCTCTGTTTTCTATCTTCACCTTATCAGATGTTTTGCTCAGCCAGATCCTTACCAGGTTGATGAGTTTTCTAGCCATTCCAAACTCTCTCAGGCAGTTGAACAGGCTGTCATGGTGTACACAATTGTGAGCCTTCTTGAAATTTACAAATAGCATCTGCAGTTCTTTACCATATTCTCTCAATATTTCAGTGAGCTGTTGGAGATGTGATGTATTGTCGACTGCCCTGGTGGAAACCCTTGTCAGAATCAGTAATAGGTTGAATTCTATCTATGAGGCTGTTGTACAGGATTTGTAATGGACAGGGCAATTCATCGATAGTTATCACATTTCAGTTTGCCACCCTTCTTATAGATCGGATAGATCAGTGCCATTTTCCATTCTGTTGGTAGTTCTTCATTGGTCCACGTTGTTTGTATCGGACGGTGCATTCTTTCTTGAAGTTTCTCTCCTCCCACCCGGATCAGTATTCAGTCTTCACATGAGCTCTTACTCTTCATAAGCTGTTTGATTTGGGTCTAGATCTCGTCCAGCTGGCCTTCTGACCCCAACTTGGCAGGTTCGATCCTGGTTCAGTCTGGTGGTATTTGAAGGTGCTCCAATACGTCAGCCTTGTGTCGGTAGATTTACTGACACGTAAAAGAACTCCTGTGGGACTAAATTCCGGCACCTCGGCGTCTCTGAAGACCGAAAAAGTAGTTGGTGGGACGTAAAACAAATAGCATTATTATTAGATCTCGTCCAAGGTTGGGTGGGGATAATCTGAATCAGCTATTGTTGGGAACTGGAACTCAAACATTATTTCATATTCATCACAATTGAGAAGCTGATCAAAGTAGCCCTTCCATCTCTTGGCGGTGTCAGTATTGTTGGTCAAGATTGGGTAACCAGAGTCTTTGACAAATTTCTCTATCCTTTGCTAAAGCACTTTACCTTTTGGAACATTTCCCTGGTCTTATTCTGCCTGAAATCTGCTTCTGCCTCAACAGTGATGTCATTAAGAAACTTCCCCTTTGTTCTTCTCAGCATTGCTTGGGTTGCTCTTCAAACGTCCTCAAATTACTCAAAAATCATTCTCCTGTAAAATATTTTCAACCACACACAAAAACAGAGAGAATAAAACCACACTGCATTGCAACAAAACCATTTTATGTCAACCACAAGCTATGTACTGGCGAGACCAATGACCTGGGTCAGTCCAAGCATAGCTGCTCAGCAAAGCGGATGTACAATAGGGGGCTGCACTTAGATAAGTTCAGAAAGCAGTTTCACATTTGTTAAGGTGTTGTACACAGAATAATAAAATTAAAATAGTTTTTGGTATGTGTTCATATCATCCACTCATAATCAGTGACGAGTTTATGCAACATAAACAATTGTGTACATATATATTAGGGTGTCCCTTATTTTCCAACCTTGAAATTTTTGAACGCTCACTCTCTAATTTTGTTCGAATGACACTAAAACATTCCTATACAAAACTGTGTTGCGATTGGAGCATTCTAACCCGTGCTGACTTGAGAGCGAAGTCGCTTGAAGAACAAGTCCGGACTTGCCATCCAACGCTGAGTCAGGCGTGAGCCTATCAGTACGTGCATTGCTACCCGTCGTGCCACACGTACTTTCGGGTAGCTAATCTAACATTGTCACACCAATTGCGCAGTGCCAGGGATTATGTGTTTTTGATAGGAGATATAAAACACCAAATAACGGACACAAATTACCACCAAATAGAAAAGTTCTTGAAGTTTTATTTTATAACATATGTGATATAAAATTAACTTTCAATGCTAATCTTGTGGTTTATGAGTGAGAGCTAATCAGCATTGTTCACAAAAACTTATTAACTTGCATTCGGAGTGGAGAAAATTGAAAAAAAAAATGCAAACGAGAAGATATTTTTAAGCATCGTGAAGAGGAATTTAGAAACAGTTTAGACAATTTATATGATATCGTTCATGCGAATGCTCTACAAATGAGAAGTTGGAAGAAGAAGAAAGGATGTTTTTACTTTGGCAGGGAGAGCCAGGACGTGTAAAAGGCTATCTTGCAGGAGTAGACCAAAACTCGCGGATAAAGAAAAAAGGGCAGAGCAAAGAAAATTACAGTCCGGCCCCGTGGTGTAGGGGGCAACACAACTGCCTGTCACTCGGCGGTGGGTCAGGGGTTTTCAGTTGTAAATGATTAATAACCCTGGCCTGGGGACTGGGTGTTTGTGTCATCCTTAACATTTCTTCCATCACATTCAACACTCTACACTTCCACAATTACACTTACACGCAGGTTCCTATCATATGGTGAAAGTAGTGGCAAAAGATTTGCAGAGGTCAATGCCACGAACAAATATAATTTTTTTTTTAATTACAAGAAGAGAAAAGATGCAGCGTCTCCATCTTCCGCTGTACCTCCTTCTTCGTCATCTGAAGATTCAGATAATGCACTTCCAAGTTCAGATGAAATCAACGTTGATGAAGTTTTAGGAGAGACTTCTGAGAGTACATCAATGCAGAATGCTGCAAGGCGTGGTATGAAAAATTTTACTACTCCTAAATTAGTGGCTTCTTGGATAGATGCCAGCTGAATGTAAGAGATTCTGTATACCGAGTGGTACAGCTGCCCCTATTCACTCAGTTTTATACAACCCGCAGATTATAGCCTAACCTGAAAACATTGACCTTTGTCAACAAAATCAGCATTAACAGTAAAATACCGAATGATTGTAAAGAATCGTGAAAATTCTGTATCACAGAAACTTCATGTACAGAGAATATGATGGCTGAATGACTAGAAGTAGTGTTGATATACGCTAGCAATCGACAGCTCGTGATAGCCGAGTGTGCTTGACATTAGAGGAGGAAAGCAGTGCTCGTTAGTCGGAGGTTCGATTCCTATTATAGGACGATTTTTTAAATTTCGTTGTTAAATGTTCGTGTGAGTCGCATTGTTGACGACAAATCTAAATCATGATCAGTTCTCATGTTACAGGTAGTCTGTTATGTTAATTTCTAAGTAGCTCTTAAAAAAGCTATTTGCAGTAAAATAAGCTATTACCAACAGAGGTACAATGGATTTGTGCATGGCCATTCGATTAATGAAGGAAATGTTCAAAATGACCACCTCCTTCGTTAATTCATATCTGAGTATGGTAGAGGTGAGTGGTGGAACCTGTCTGCACTTTGCTGTAAAAGATTACTATGTGCCGTTTCATGTGCCCTACGTATGAAGTCCAGTTGTTCTTTGAGTCGAACGTGCGCAATTGTTTGGTTGAACGGGTGTGTAATAATGCTGACAGTAAGTGCAGTGTGCTTCATTCCTTGTAGCTATTTTCCATATAAAAGTCGCATGTTATTATTCCTTTCTGATGTATGCTTTCTTTCTAAAGGTGAAAAGTGACTTTTGAGACTTAAGGAAGTTAAACCTTAACTATGAATGCCTTCAGAGTATAAAAATATAAAGCTCGTAGCTAGATTCAAACTCTGAACACATCAGAAAAATCACATGCTGGCTGCGATTAGTACCATGTAGCCACTCCAGGCGATAAAGAATAGGTCTCGTATCTCTGTACTAATGGAAAGTACTCTATCGCTTCGAAACTGATCTTGTATGTTACACATTCTGAACTTGAATGTGCAGACTGGTTTACTTTGCTGCAAACACCACAGCGTGCTAAAGAACCATCTCTCTTAAGCCGAGATAGTTGCAACCGTTCCCTACGAGTAGAGTATGTACTATTACTTGGTTAAATGAGTCCTGTGTTATTTTTCAGGTGGTATTCACGATGAATTTGTCCGTGGTCGGTGCTTACGTGGCGATAATTATTATGTCTGTTTATTATAACTTCCTTAGAAGAATATCTGAGACTTCAGAAAAGTCAAGTCTTCGTAAAGGATGCCTACAAGAGTACGAAATTAAAATTAAAAAAAGGAATGACTCAGTAAGGTTTCAAACCCTCATTGCTCCCTGTAGCTTATCCACGTACATCTAACATGCCTAATTTCATGCAGCTACTTCCTGCTGGAACGTCTCACTCTTACAACTCTGTATTCACGATGAGAGCGAAAGTTCTCGCTTCGTAAAGTTACTGATGTGTTACAGCCTTATGGTCCAGTTTCATGACTTTATTGAACACTGTAACAGTAGTAACTACATGGTGTAAGCTATCACATCTGCTGTACAGCATTTGCATGCCATAGATGATAAAATGCTGTGAAAAACATGTTTCTATCAATTTTGATGTGATGAGACTATACAAAATGGCGGTGAATTGACATGTCTGTAATTGGTCCTAACCTATCACATTTTCCATGATACCATGACCACCCTTTTCTGTCAAAAGAAAATGGCCTCTTGAACCCATCAGGTGCGCAATTCTCTACCGAAAGCTAAAGGAGTGGCTATGATTTGTACAGTACAGTAACATTTGTAAAAATGACTGGAGTATTGGACTCTGCTCTACGAAAAGACTTCCAGTTGTTAAATTTGAGGACAATGAGCAGTTCATTGGTATTCCAAAATTCTTCTGGTAAAGAGCAATCGAATGCTGTTCGGAATGCATTAACGTATTGGGGTATAGAAGACATTGTACAGATTCTCTGCTGTGACACAACTGAATCAAACACTGGACATTTTAATGGAGCATGTGTCTTACTTGAACAAAAATTGGATAGGGATTTTTTTTTGTACTGTTATCACATATATGAAATGATTTTGATGATGATGATGATGATGCTTGTTGTTTTAAGGGGCCTAACATCGAAGGTCATCGGCCCCTGAAATTATTTTACGATGTGTATTTGAATGTAAAGTACGTGATTTAACAAGCAGTCCTGACATACCACTTTTTAGATATTTTAGGGAAATCTGGGAAAGTGTTAATGCCAGTTATTTTCAAAGTGGCAAAGAGAATGAATTTATTTATTTATTTTTTAGTGAGTTGAAAATTAAAGAAATATTGTACTTTTATGAAAGTGAATTACATAAACCAACTCTGAGAGGTGATTAGCGTGAACTCATAGAGCTCTCTTTAATATGTTTTTGAGAGGACACTCTGGGGGGAAAAAAAAAAAACCCTAAAAATACACCCACCTGGGGCGATGCATCAAGCTTGGTGGATGACAAGAGCTATTGAGATGAAATTTTCTTTTTGAGTAAATATGAACCAATGGAAAATATTTAGGGGGTGAGCCCCAAAAAATTAGCATAAGTTTATTTAATTGCAAAATAAGGGACACCCTAATATATATGCATGATATGTAAGTGATTTGATAGGATCTGAGGATGTTCTTGTAGAGCAAAACATGTAATTCTGTAGCAATTCTACACAGTCATTTGTGTGCCATTCATGATACGTGAATCTAGAAAAAGAACATTTTTTTATCTTGAGATATTGTTTATGATATTGTGTATCATTATGGCAAATTTGAATGTTTTCTTTTCTTTTTGTTTGACAGACTGAAAAACAAAAGGTTGTATCTTGGGAAGAAGCGAGGTAAAAAGTATTTGTAAAAATGAAAATATTTGGGCAATTTGCTCATTTTACATGGTATGAAACCAAAAAGATATGTATTATTCTTATAAATTCCCTATACATGATATGAGGAGACTCGGCAACAAGATAGCAAAATAGGAATTAGATACAACCGACTGGAGGGCCATTTTACTTCTTTTTTAAATTTTTTTTTTAATACAGTTTACATCGCACTGACACAGATATGACTTATGGCGACGATCGAATAGGAAAGGGCTAGGAGTGGGAAGAAAGCGGCCGTGGCCTTAATGAGGGTACAGCCCCAGCATTTGCCTGGTGTGAAAATGGGAAACCACAAAAAAATCATCTTCAGGGCTTCTGACAGTGGGATTCGAACCCACTGTCTCCTGAATGCAAGCTCACAGCTGCATGCCCCTAACCACACGGCCAACTCACTCAGTTCAAATATAAATAACAGTATAATAATAATATCAAGTATCAGCAGTAATGTTAACAACAATAATTAAGTAACAAGAATGGCAACGATAACTGGCAAGGGTCAGTTAACGAGTTAGCAAGAGGAAAGTTCATGGTTTGGAAGGACAGGAGAAAATGGAAACCTGGAGAGAACTTCAGAGGATACTTTTAATTTTGTGTCTGAAAGTTGCATAGGTTGTGAATATGTCAATATCAGGTAGTTGAGGCTTATACCATAGTTTTATTGTTGAAAGGGTATCAATTTACTGTAACAGTCCACTTCTCTTTTGCTAAGTTATACTTTTACCTGAGTTGAGTGGCTTAGATGACAAAAGTACTGACCTTATAGCCCATGTTACCAGGTTCGATCCCAGCGCAGTCTGGTGATTTTTTAAGGGGTTCAAAGATACCAACTTCATGTTATTAAATTTACCAGCACGTTAAAGAACTCCCGCGGGGAAAAATTCCAGCAGCATCTTGGTGGCTTCAACAGTTGTAAATGTAGACAGTGGGATGTAAAACCAATAATTATTATTCATCAAAGGTGTGAAACAGGGCTAAGGTATGGTCCTCCTTTCATTGTCGTCATTGTCATAGCCTGGTGAATTCCCCTTTAGAGCAGAGGCCTTCCCAATTATCTTCCGGTCTTAGGCAGTTTTCATCCACTGTGGCCCCACGGATTGTTTCACAATAAAAGACTGTCTAGATCATGGATGTCCTCTTCTCCACTCTCCATCTCTGGATATCACTCCATTACTGGCTTATTCCTCTACTGGGCATCAGATTTTGCTACATGTGCTGCCCTGCTCCTTTTGTCCAGTTTTTTTTATAACTTTGTTGCAGGGACGATTCCTCATAGAAACATCCTGTAAACTGCTTTTCATTCTTTGCTGACAGACTAGAAGTTCAGTGACCGGTGTTTTTTAGTTGGAAACCATTTCTTAGCTGTATATATAACAGGCACAACACAAGCATCCTTTACTTCTCTCTTGATGTTGTGGAAAATCATTCTTCAGAATGATGCTAAGTGACCAGTATTTCTTCCTGACCAAGCAAGTTGGCTACGTGGTTTGGGTCATGTAGCTGTGAGCTTGCATTCTGGAGATAGTGGATTCAAACCCCACTTTTGGCAGCCTTGAAGAAGATTTTCTGCCGTTTCCCATTTTCACACCAGGCAGATGCTGAGGTTCTGCCTTAATTAAGGCCATGGTCGCTTCCTTCACAGTGCTAACACTGTCCTATTCCATCGTCACTGTAAGACGTGTTGTGAGTCGTGTGACTTAAAACAAATAGCAATATTGCTGGAGACAATTGCTATAAACTGAAGCGCTGAATAAATCTTTGAAAACTGGACATCATCATCTGATCTCAAGTTGGAAATTTTACTGCCCGAGATATTATCATATTCTTTATCCCAGTTGAAGTCTCGAAACACATCCTCCAGTAGACTAATGAATAGCCTAGACAATGTGAGATAATCTTGGCAGACTCCTCTCCCAGTTCTAAGAGTCCTTTCAACTGACTCGAGTTTGACTTTTGCTTTTCTTTGATGGTAGATATGTTCAGAAATTTTTGTGTAAGGCTTTGGCACTCCTTGCTTGCATAAAGCCCTCAAGATATGAATGTTCAACAATCTCAAAAGCTTTGGTAAAAATCATCTAAGACTACATACAGTCCTAGTTGTGTTCCTTCTGTTTTTCAAGTGACCTTATTGAAATTGTCAGTTGTAGAAAATGCAGATCAAGAACCTGCCTGTTCAACTGGTTGATTAGTACGAGGGCCATCCGGAAAGTAGTACCTGTTAGCACCGCATGAAGTGATGACGACTCGGGTAGCCGTTGGGCAAGGTCAGACCACGTCAGTGGCTTGTCTGCCTGCTCTGTGAGAGGTTGCGTGACACTAGCATTGCCTGTCCTGTGTCTGTGATCGTTTAAAATGTTTAAACAAATTGAGAACCCCGCCAGTTGTGAGGTGAGGGCCATGATTAAATTTCTTAATGCACGAAACTTTCGACCTTGTGATATTCATCGCCAATTAACAGAGGTGTATGGAGACAATGTGATGGACAAGTCGTCTGTTCGGCGCTGGTGTCGCAACTTCAACCTGGGGAGGGGGAATACACCCGACAAGGAGCCTTCAGGGAGACCATCTGTCATTACAGTCCAACTGCTGAGCGCAGTAGACGAATGCGTGAGGAACGTTCGGCGCGTCACAATTGATGAACTCTGTGAACATTTTCCTAATGTGTCTCGAACAATTGTTCATGAAATTGTCAAAGACCATCTGCATTATTCAAAAATCTGTGCAAGGTGGGTCCCTCGCATGCTTACAGAGGAGCACAAAACCAAGCGTATGGCTGCAGCACTGACGTTTCTGGGACGTTATTCCGATGAAGGAGACTCTTTCCTGACTCGCATCATTACTGGGTACTAAATATGGGTTTGTTATGCATCACCTGAGATTAAACGACAGTCAATGGAGTGGCATCATGCTCATTCACCAACCAAACCAAACAAATTCAAGACAGTTCTGTCCACCAGGAAACTTATGGCAACCGTTTTCTGGAATCGCCGAGGTGTACTGCTCATTGATTTTATGGCCCGTGGAGACACAATTAATGCTAATGCGATTTGTGAAACATTAAAGAAATTACGAGGGGCAATACAAAATCGACGGCGAGGTCTATTGTCTACAGGCGTCATTCTCCTTCATGACAATGCCAGGCCTCATTCAGCTGCGATAACACACCTTTTGCAGCAGTTCAAGTGGGAAACCTTCGACCATCCCCCGTATAGCCCGGACTTGGCCCCTTTGGATTTCCATCTCTTTACGAAGCTTAAAGACTTTCTGGTGAGAAAAAGATTTGACAGCGATGAAGAACTTGAACGAGCCGTGACTACATATCTCAGTACGCTGGCGGCAGAGGACTATGACGCTGGAATACAAAGATTCGTCCCATGTTATAACAAATGCCTAAATTTGCTTGGAGATTATGTGGAGAAATAGTGTAAAGTATGCTCTTTCCAATAAAAATGTGTATATTTGGTAATATTTACTCCTGTGTCTTTATTGCGAAAACGAGTACCACTTTCCGGATGGCCTTCGTATCTACGCAGGGTATTTGCTATTCTCTTCCACAGTAAGTAAAAAGTTGCTTTAAGCTGGTGGGAAATTGTAACTACATTCTTACTAAATGTGAATTTCTTCTTTTTTATTGCAGTTTACCGAATTCATCTGACAATGCTGAGAATCACCAACATTTCATTCACAGGAAAAGTAAATGAAAGGAAGGAAGTGGAAGGATTAGAACACAGAATTTTCTAAACCAGTGTGACTTGCAGTGTATTATTCTTAAATATTCAGAATGTTTGTATATAATTAGTTATCATTGTTTGAATAAATACCATTTAAATAAGAAAAATATTCCATTTCACTTCCTTTTGTTAGTTCAAGTAATGTTCTGTTGTTATTAAAAGAGATTGCAGGGTGAGAAATATTGACAAAGATGCATAATAGATTCTGAAGACGTTCAAAGTGGGAAAGGGGATTTAGAAAATGTGGAAGAATTATAGAGAATGCTTAGGATGTGTGCGTGGGATGCAGATGAGAGGAATGTTTGGATGAAGATTGAGCAGTGGCGCGCACTGAACCCCATCTACCCCAGCACTGTTTGGGTAAATAACTTTGTATTTATATTTTCTTATTAATCCTTAGAACGCTTTTTATAAAGTTAAAAAAACTGCTAATATCTAACCCAAGTATAGCTGTCTCGACGATCTGCTCGCACTACCACAGTTCAGCTTCTCCAACGAGCTGGGTTTCCTTGCCTGCACGAAAGAGAGCTACCCAAGCAAAATTTAAGGTCGCTTGGGTGACACATGCACTTGAAGCTTCCTTGTCCTGGGAGCGGGGCAGAATTGTAGACCCTCCCCCCCTCCCCGACTGCAATGTACAGCGACAGACCAACTAGCTTAGGTAAGGTAATGTTAGTTTTAATACTTGACACTCAAAGTCTTCAGCGCTACACACTAGAGACTGCAAGAAAAATATCAACATCTTAACAGTATAGCCACTTGCACATTATCTTGCTAATAAAAATAGAGCCAGTATATGAAATATATTTTAGTCTTGGGTTTCGGCATGTATACAGTTTTTTCAAGCAATTCATTGATGGCACATGTAGAGTATGTGTTCCGATAGCTGCAGAAAAATATTTAGGTTGCCCAGCATGAGCACAGAGTTAAGCGTGAAGTAAAAGAATTTTGTATTTGTTTGTGTGTGATGGTGGTATATAGTGAATTCTTGTAGTGTTCTTGGATTATAGGTGAAGGTTTCGCGAGCTCTGTTGCATTCTTTATGAATATAACGTGTGTTATATGTCGTGACAAATATTTTCCCTCGTTTGTAAGTGAAACTATAAAACTTCAGCGACGGTAAAATACCTGTTAAATTTTTTCTGATTTGTTTAGATTAGGCTTTTTAAGTAAAAAACAAATAGTCCCGGTGTATTTTTGTGAAAACCATGACTGTACTATCACGAAGCATCACCAGATGAAACTGCAAGTACATTGTTTAAAATCTGCTATAGATTAAGTTATGATGGCCGTCACTGGCGTGAATATCAATTTGAAAGTATGTGCGAGCGTGTAGTTGAAAATATTCTTGAAAGATCTCTCTCAGGTAGATCTTTCCACGAAAAATGCAGTCTTATGAAATGGTAATGTTGACTTTAGTGAGTGTATTGGGGCTAAGATTGTTTATATTTAAGAAACTTTCTTGCAGCTGGGGTAATGAATATGTTCATCGCATGACACTGCCATTTCTTTCCAATCTACACCGCCTTCCTAGTCTCTTTACTTCTGTGTTATTATATAGTGGGTCTTTACCATTCCTTACCACCTTTAAAGATACAAACCTGTTTTCACATTCCTCACTAATTACTTTAAACCCATCCGAGGGTCTATTTACATTTTTATTTACTGTTTTCACTGATCATAGTTACTTTTTTTAAACTCCCTCATGCTTGTTTTATCAGCCATATGGTACTGCCTAATAGTCCTACTTTTAAGACCTTCCTTTCTATCACATTTATTTTTAACTATGGCAAAAACAGCTTCGTGATCACTAATAACATCTATTACTTCAGTTTCTCTATAGGCACATCTGGTTTTACCAGCACCACGTCCAGAATATTCTTCCCTCTAGTTGGTTCCATCACTTTCTGAATCAGCTGTCCTTCCCATATTAACTTACCAGCAAGATACCCGTGCTTTGCTACGATATTACCTATACTGAAATGTATAATTGAATGCTTAACATTTTATATATAATCCACCAAAATTCACAATCTGACGGCCAAGTTCCTCCCATTTTTCAATCTTTCTTTCCAGCAATCAATTTCGTACTTCCCGGGCTAGCTCCAGGTATTCCGCCCAGTCAGTTGGGTCCCTAAATCTTTGCCATCTTTTCCTATAAGCATTTGTAATATGGATCAAATCCTTAGGAATTCCAGCATGGTGTCGTCTTGGGTGCCGTGGCGGTACTGAACCTGCGGCCGGACTGCATTCGTAGTCATTACCCAGCCAGGACCCATTTCCAGCGCAGTCCGTACATTTTGACGACGGTCCAGAACGTTATTATTATTAGGGTGGGTGATATTAGTTGAATTTAGATTATTATTATTATTATTATTATTATTATTATTATTATTATTATTATTATTATTATTATTATTATTATTATTATTATTATTATTATTATTATTGGTGTTCTGGACCCCGCAGCAAGATGCAGACCGCTACTTGGTGGTAAATTACATCTGCTGACATTGTCATTGCTATGTGACCAGCACCATTGTCGCACGTAAGCAAGTACACAGGATTTCTGGCGATATGAATTATTGACCTTATTATAGAGATGAACAATTGCACAGTCAATATAATTCCTATCGCTTATTTCAAATGTGTTTAAATTTATATTTATATGCCAGGAGAATCTACTGCATACCTGCCAACTTATCCGATTTAGGCGGGAGGCTCCCGATTTTTGACAGTTTTTCCCGCCTCCTGATTATTCTATTATTTCTCCCGATTTTAGCTTCTTGTTTCGTGAACTCCAAACATTTGTTTTCAAATCCCACCATTTCAGCTTTGTACACCAGTGGCCGAAGGTCCTTCGTTCATTGGCCACTTTCAAATGAAATATCATCATTTCTTAATACGAGAAATGCACACGAATGTGCGATGTTTATTGAAAACTGTACATCGCGACGCATTAATTGATTGTATATCTCTCGTTCTTGCGTGCTATGTTCATGGTCATTCACATCAGTCTAGTCGACTCTAGAGGCTAGTTGCTAGATTTGGAGTCTTTTTTAGTAATTTAGTGACAAAATTTCAAAGATAGCAACTAGTAACTTTTCTAGATATTTTAGGAGTCATTTGGAGACAATTCTGGCAAATTTTCATTTAGTACTTGATAAAAATAGCATTGCGTTTCACATAAATGCGCGGGAGTGTGATGCAATATATTAATCTATGCATTTGCTAAGTGCATAACTAATTCACACGTGTGGAGCATGAGCTTACACTATTTTCAGAAAGCTTATCAGAGACCGATCCTCTCATTCACGTACTTCCTGTGAGGGAATAGAGAGGTGTAATTTTTAGCCTTGTAGCCTCGTATAGCAACAGTCGGGTTTTGAGACAATAAGTGTTATAAAATATACCATAGTACTCCTGTATTATGCAAGACATGTAAAATAAGCTGTTTTGACCAATTTTATTTCCTGATTTTTCCTAATTTTCATATCAAAATCTCCTGATTTTTGGTTTTATAAAGTTGGCAGGTATGCTACTGTAATCTAACTAAGTTCTCCAAAGGAAAAGATGGTTTCTGAAAACGAACCCAGGAAAGATTAATTAACACGGCCACTTCCTTCCAACTCCTAGCCCTTTCCTATCCCATCGTCGCCATAAGACCTATCTGTGTTGGTGCGATGTAAAGCCACTAGCAAAAAAAAAAAAAAAAAAAAAAAAAAAAGATTGGTTTATGATCAGAATCGAGTACATTATGAACAGTAAAATAAGTTAGTCTCAACTCCTTTTTCACCCCACCGCTGTTAAGTTGATTTTCCCCTCCCTCCCAAAAAAGAAGGCGTTTCTTTATGTTTAAAGGAGATTCCAAATACCAATGTTCACGTCTGTTACCTTCAGTTTTGAGATATAAGTATCCCCATAAAAAGAAATAACTTTTTATCACTTCCTTCCACGCTCCCCCTTAAGAAAATTTTCCGGAAAAAAAATACTTGTTTCTTTATTAGTAAAGGATCTTCTAAATACCAATTTTCACGTCTGCAACATCTTTCGTTTTTGAGATAATAGTATCTTCATACAAATAATTCAACTAATTTTTTAGTTCTCCTCCCCCTCCCCCTAAGTGGGTTTCCGAAAACAAAAAATACGTACAGAGCTTGGAACTTTAATAGTGGCAACTATTTATTTACAACAGATACAAAAGAGTTAGAGCCTCCGTGGCTCAGACGGCAGCGCGTCGGCCTCTCACCGCTGGATACCGTGGTTCAAATCGCGGTCACTCCATGTGAGATTTGCACTGGACAAAGCGGAGGCGGGACAGGTTTTTCTCTGGGTACTCCGGTTTTCCCTGTCATCTTTCATTCCAGCAACACTCTCCATTCTCATTTCATGGCATCTATCATTCATTAATAAATCACTTTGAGAGTGGCGACCCCATCGTACCAATAGCCTATATATGATTCATTCATCACATCTCTGACCCGGTCAAAGACTGGAAAACAGGTTGTAGGTTTTCATTTTCACAAAAGAGTTACATGTTAGCAACCTTTACTGCCCTTCGATGTAGTCACCAGCGTTGTGTATAACCCATTGCCAGCGATGTGGAAGTCGTAGTATACCTTTAGCAGAGCCTGTTCTGTTGATGGTGCGAATGGAGCAGTCTAATGCCTGTCGAATCTCTGCAACCGTTCTGAGCTCATGAATCGTCTTCTTCACTAACGCTCATAGGACGACCTGGCCGATGAATGTCCGCCACAGTTTGCCGACCATCGTTGAAGGCTTTTACCCAATGCAAGCCTCTTGAAGACCTTGATGACACTGTCATGCTGTACTACCTCTGACACATTCAATCTTGATCCAACTCCGTTGTTCCTGTTTGGAAAACATAGTGATAACGTTACATTAGACCGCTAGTTCACAAGTGACTGTGTTTCTCTTGCTTGTGCGCATGCAGGTGATGTGGGAAGGGCGAGTCCATTTGCTCTGAGGTAAGGTAGGTATGTAACCAACGTGTGCTATCAACGACAATACTAGATTCCGTTGCGTAGCGTCTCCATAGCAGTGTTGCTACTATTTAAGTTCCAACCCTCATATTTCTTTATTTTTAAAGGAGATTCCAAATACCAAATTTCATGTCTGTAACATCTTCAGTTTTTGAGATATCAAGTATCCTAACAAAAAGAATTCAACCCCATTTTCAGTCATTTTACCCCCACCTGCGTGGTTTTTCCGAAAAAATACATGTTCCTTTATTTTTAATAAAGATAAAAAATACCATTTTTCACATCTGCAAAACGTGTTTCTTTATTTTTAAAGGGGATTCTAAATACCAATTTTTACATTTGTAAACTTTTAAAGTTTTGAGATATAGATACACTCATTTTTTAAAATTCACTCCCCTTTTCACCCTCTTAGCGACGGAATATCCAAAAATTCTCCCTTAGCGATCACCTACATTGTAATATAAATGTATCCTCAAAATTTCATTTCTTTATATCCAGTAGTTTGGCTCAGCGATGATGAATGAGTCAGTTTTGAGATATAAGTTTCTCCAGAAACAGAATTCAATTTTTTTATTTCCTTTCACACTCCCCACTCAAGTGAATTTTCTAAAAACAAACAGTATCCGTTTCTTTAAAAGAGCTTCCAAATACCAACTATCAAGACTGTAACATCTTCAGTTTTTGAGATATATGTATCCTCGTAAAAGGAATTCATCTCTGTTTTCATCCCCCCTACCAAATTCATCCCCCCCCCCCCCCCCATGTGTGTTTCTTTATTTTTAAAGGAGATTCCAAATACCAGTTTTCACATTTGTTACATCTTTAGATTTTTTGGTATATCACTATCAGCCATATTCAATCGTTTTTATGATGTGACCTCTTTAAGTCCGAAGCAAGGTATGTTTTCATGAGGTCTCTCCATCTGGGACGGTCTTGAGCGATGTTCTGTCCATTGATCCCAGTAATCTTAAGGATGTCTTTATCCCATCTGTCCGGTGGTCTTTCCCTAGGTCTCAGATGATCTTATGGACTCCACTCAAGTACAAGCTTTGTCCACCTACCATCAGCTCTTCGAGCAACATGGCCTGCCCACTGCCATTTTAGGGTAAACACCCTTTCTAAAATGTCACTGACCTTTGTGACTGACCTGATGTAATCTGCTCTCTTCCTGTCTTTCTTCGTGAAGCCTAGCATGAACCGTTCCATAGCTCTTTGGATTGTTCTGAGTTTTTGCTTAACAAACTCACTCAATGTCCAGGTTTCATAACCGTAAGTCAGTACAGGGAGAACACTCTGGTCAAAGACTAGCTTCTTCAGGTGGGTTGGCATGTTGGATTTGAAGATTGAAGAATTTCTTACGTAAGCTTGCCATCCTAGTTTGATACATCGGAAGATTTCCGGTCTTAAGTCCCCTTTCATGTTTACAAGCTGCCCAAGATAGACAAACTCATTGACCTGTTGTAATGTGGAGTTTCCCACATGCAGCTTTCCTGCTGGGGCCCATTTGTTGAGCATTACTTTGGTTTAAAAAAGGTTCATGGATAGTCCCACTTTTTGACAGGCTGAGACAAGATCTTGTATTATACTTTGTAGTTCATCGATGTCGTTGGCCAAAAGTGTAATGTCGTCTGCAAACCTTAAATTATTCAGCCTTTTCCCATTGATTTTGATTCCTGTATTTTGCCAGTTGATTTTTGACATGGCCAATTCTAATACTGCTGAGAACAGCTTGGGAGATATGGGGTCGCCTTGCTTTACACCTCTTTGAATGGGAAAATCCGTGGTTGGCACCTTGACGTTCACGAAGGCTGAAGAGGTTTCATAGATATGCTGGAGTACTCTTATGTAGGCAGCATCGACGCCGTGTTCGCCTAAGGCTTGCATAACAGCAGCGTGGCTCACCAAGTCAAAAGCCTTTTCAAAGTCCACAAAGGCTAGACAGAGCGGCATTTGATATTAATTACTTCTGCTGATAACTTCATGAAGGGTGAGTATGTAGTCGATAGTTCCAAAACCTCGGCGGAAAGCTGCTTGGTCAATTGGCTGGGCAAAATCAAGTGTTGAACTGATTCTATTTGTCAGTACCTTGGTGAAAACCTTGTAAAGGACAGAAAGCAAGCTGGAGAATTATCATTGCTCTGTTCCAAGATGGAGGGATGAATGCATTGCGTAGACAAGACGTGAATATTTTTGCCAAGTGGCTTAACGTTTCATCACCAGCAAGTTTGAGAACGCTAACAAGGGTTATCACTACCTGCGACTGATTCTTTTTTCATACTGTTTATAGCATGTCTGATCTCATATGGGAGAACTTCCGGGACTTGGGAAATGTTGGATAAGTCAGGCAAAGACAGGTTATCATAAGCCTTCTCGTACAACTTGCTATAAATGTTCCTGATGAACTCAAGAAGTTCTTCCCTATCAGTAATTCGTCCATTGTCCCCATCTAATGTAATTAATTGCTTCTTACCGATCTGTAGCTTCCTTTTAGCAGACTTCAAATAATTCAACTAATTTTTCAATTTTTCACCCTCCCCGTTAAGGGTTTTTTTCCAAAAACCAAAGGATACGGGTTTCCTTATTTTTAATGGAGATTCCAAATACCAATTTTCATGTCTGCAACATGTTAAGTTTTTGAGATGTACTGTAGATATGCTAATTTTAAAAATTCAGCCCCTTAAGTGGTTTTTCTGAAAAAAATATTTGTTTCTTTACTTTTACAGGAAATTTCAAATACCAGTTTTCAAATCTGTAATATGTTACATATCTGAGATATTTTTCAGATATAGTCTTTTTTTAAATTCACCCCATCTGTCACTGTTCACCCCCTATTCATCGGATTATCCAAAAGCACAAAAATGTGTTATTTTCTAAGGAGATTCCAAATACCAATTTTCATGTCTAACATCTTCAGTTTTTGAGATATAAGTCTCCTCATAATAGGTGTTCAACCCCTTTTCCCCCTTTTTTCATCCGCCCCCCCCCCCAATGGGAATTTCCGAAAGAAAAAAAAAGTGTTTATTTTTAAAGGAGATTCCAAATACCAATTTTTTCATCTGTAAACCTTTAAGTTTTTGAGATATAGATATCCTGATTTTTAAAATTCACCCCACTTTTCACCCCCTTAGCAATGAAATATCCAAAAATCCTCCCGTAGTGAGCACCTACAACCTAATATAAATGTACCCCCAAAATTTCATTTCTTTATGTCCAGTAGTTTTGGCTCGGCGATGATGAATCAGTCAGTCAGTCAGTCAGAGCATGTTATTTTATATATAGAGTTTGCCATTCGTTGGTCATGCCTCCTGTCGTTTGCATTACCTTCCCAATTGACATTTAGTAAATTGAGATCTCCTGCTACAATCACATTCCTTTCCATATTGATTCCCACCTAGCTTATTATCTTATCAAACAATTCTGAATGAGCATCAGCGTTACCCTTTCCCGGTCTGTAAACTTACACGTAGAATTTCATGTTTGTCATCTTTAACTTTTTCTTAGCTTAAAAATTCTTCTTTCACCAAAATGGATCCTCTTCCTACCATTCTTATCCTGTCTCTACGATACACACTCCAGTTCCATGAGAAAAATTCTGCATCGATTATATCGTTTCTAAGCTATGATTCAACTCCTGTTACAATATCTGATAAGTATATATCTATTAAATAACTTAATTCTCTTCCTTTCTTTACAATACTTCTACAGTTCAACAAATGTTAATGTCATCCCTACTTGACTTCCAGATCTCTGTACCCTTATCATCGTTCCCTAGATCACCCATTTCTCTGAATGTACCTCCCTCTAACCCTTCTAAACAAATTGCCTAACTTACACGTATCACTGCGGTTTAAGTGAAGGCCATCTGAGCGCAGATCTCTATCGCCTTAGTGATCTAGAAATCTCACTCCCAGTTTCCCACACACCCACTCCATTCTCATTTAAATCCCCAATCACCTTCCAGTCAGTATCCCTCCTACACAGTATTCCACTGATAACATCCGCTTCATAAAATAACTCGTGAACTGTTTAAGATACTGACATTCTGTTTTTACTTCCATTAATGATATTAAGCTCATAGTTTAACATGCAGTGCTTTCCTAGGCTTTTGAAAAAAAAATATCGCCACAAATGTTTCCATATGAGGACTGCTGATGATATACTATCAAGCTTCAATTTAAAGTAAGAAACTTCATAATTGTTCCGTATTGAACTGAGAATCACAATACTAAAAAGAAAGTATAGAGGTTCCACCTTTTCAATACACTGTTATTAAGTTGTACCAATATTTATGTCCGACTCGTTGGCTGAATGGTCAGTGTACTGGCCTTCGGTTTAGAGGGTCCCGGGTTTGATTCCCGGCCGGGTCGGGGATTTTAACCTTAATTGATTAATTTCAATGCCCCGGGGGCTGGGTGTTTGTGCTGTCCTCAACATCCCTGCAATTCACACACCGCACATAACACTATACTCCACCACAGTAACACGCAGTTACCTACAAATGGCAGATGCCGCCCACCCTCATCAGAGGGTCTGCCTTACAAGGCCACACAAAATTATATTACACTAATATTTACCATCTTTTTACGTGATTACAGCACAGTAGGAATACACAAGACTGTCACGTTACAAATGAACTTCAACTGAATTAACTTCATAAAAAGTGTTGATATTTCTATGTACACCCTTTTGACTGTGAATAATTGTTTATGGTTTAGTCCTTTTGCCCTGTTCTCTTGATCGACTGATGATGACACTTTAAATGTGTCGAAACTGGTCCAAAGTTAACATGTTAGAACTTAATATTGGTACAACTTAACAGTGTATTGAAAAGGTGGAACCTCTGTACTTTCTTTTTAGTATTGTGATATCATGCTTACACTCATAGTTACTGGAATATTGCTCAACTCGTAGCACAGGAGAATCTCTCTCGAGAGCATTGCCCATCATCCCTGTCGAAAGAATTGGAGCAGACTCAGGCATTGTAGATTACACGCTCCACTCGTTTAATGGTGGCTGCATATATAGCAAAGCGCATCCTTCCCCGTCTCAAGTTCGAAGAATTCACGTCTCTAGTATTCAAGTAGGTGTACATCCTATATTGTACACAGCAGTTGCAGAGAAAAATATAAGTTCTCCCAATAAATGTTGAAGAGACCATAGTTTGGCTTCTTCTCGCATTTGTATTGCAATCGCATTGAGAAGCAAAATACCAACTACAGATGAGCCATTGGAGTTGAGGAAAAATGAATTATTTCTGTGAGGTAAGTTGTCATGCATGATCAGTATTCTTAACCTCTTCATTCCCAACCATTTCATGAGCAACTTCCATGCATGTTTTCTAGTGTGGTGTGCCTTTTGTGGAGTGTGCACAGTCAACCAAACACAGCAACACCTTTTTTCTTTTTCTTTTTTTAACCACCGTTTATTATCTGTGGGCCCTCCCCATGCAGTTTTCACAGGCTTCCAGTATCTCTGACTCAACCTCAAAGACATTACCGATCTACGGTCATGCAGGTATACTTGTGCTTTGCAATACATACTCAGCCAGTAAGCAGTAATGATCGATTTTGAAATCAGCAATGAAAAATACATGGAAATAGTTTAATAAAGTCAAAACAATTGTAAAAAATATATTTGTACAAGGCCTGTGTTTTTAACTTGCACTTATTTTGTTTCAGAGAATTTTGTTGATGATGATGATATTGATAATGATTGTTGTTTAAAGGGGCCTAACAGCTAGGTCATCAGCCCCTAATGGTATGAGATACAACAAAATGAAAATTAAAACTTCAAAATGTATGATTAGAATCTAAAACGAATGATAAAAAAATTATAGTGAAACCACCAAAACAATCAGTGAATCCAATTCACAGTGCTTTAATTACTGCAATGATGCTTATTATTTTCTTCTTCTTCTACTCCTCCACCTCCTCAACCGTTAGGTTGGTGGGTGACATGCATGTCTTCCAAGAGTCTTCTTTCTTTAGCCAATAGTTTCAAGTGGCAATATGTGTATTTGCCTTTAATGCCGTCTGTAAATTGAGTTCTTAGTCTTCCTTTACTCCTCCTTCCTTCCAGTTTTCCTTCAACAAGGGGCCCAAAATCCAGATCACCGGCCTCTCATTAATGGTATTAAGGCGACACTCCGGAGATAAACGTCGATCTTTTGGTGAAATTTTTTTTAATGACTGAAATTGAAAGGGTTGAGTTTCTTTTTTCTTATCACGGAGTTATTTTGCCGAATCAAACAATTTATCACTGTAAAAGTGCTTTGTATGCCAATTGTAATTTTTTATTTAAATCCCATTTTTTCCCATAATATTCTGCCAAATGTAACAAAATTTGTATGGTGTATGTATCACAGCTATATTAAGAAACCTGCATATGGAATTCTTGTTTGCAGAATTTTTTCAAGTAGTAGGAATATTTAAGTAAAAACATAAAAATTACACAAACTTTAGTACGATATATCTCCTTATATGAATTATGTACAGAAAAGTCGATACGTAGTGCTTTTAAAAGAAGTTTTACTTACCTAATTACGAATTTACATTAACACGTTAATTACATTTCATGGAAAAAATGCAATTACAAATTTCAAAAACAAAAAATTATTTTGGAAAAGCTATTAATTGTATATGAAAGAAATGTTCATGATATCTCTACTTTTATGTAGGTGACATTCCCACAAAATTTCGTGAAAATCCATGCATTAGGTAAAAATAGCCTTTTATCTCCGGAGTGTTGCCTTAATCACACTGGGAAAGCAGAACCATGGTGCTTTCTTCTACAATGGTACTAATCGCAGGTAATGCAGACTCATGGTGTTCCTTGCATGGTGGTACTAATCATAGGTAATGCAGACCCATGGTATGTCACACATAATGACACCACTCAGAGATAATGCAGACCCATGGTGTTCCTCACATAAGGGTACTACTCACAAACAATGTAGGCCCATGGTGTTCCTCACATTGTGGGATTAATCACGGGAGCTGGGTATATCCGTAGTGTTCCTCACATAGTGGTAATAAGCACAGGCCAAGTATACTCATGGTGTTCCTCGCATAGTGGTACTTGTTGTGTATGTCCTCCACGCCTACAAGCTCCGCAACCCGCCGCATCACCGATGTTTCCAGAGACTATGAGGTGACTGCACTGCGCCTGGCATGCTCGTCTGTGACGTCAGCCAGCGCTATATAAGGAGCAACATTCCTCGACTCTCCAGGACTACCCCAGTGTCCAACGACCAGACCACACCGCAAGTCAGACACGGAGGCATCCTATTTAAAATGTGTTTGAACAGGTGGACTGATTTCTGGCCGTGAGGTCTCACCTCTGGACATTGCCTCACTTTCCCTGATCCCCGTAGCCACGTCGAGCCCCGAGTCAAGCGTTCTGCTACTCCCTCAAGTCCTCACCAGTGCTCTGACGTCAGTCTTAGCATTCTGCTAATTAAGAATATTAATGCAGGTTCCTTGCAAGTCTAAGCCTAATACTAGCTTCCTGTTAATACGAACTCTCGCTACGAGTTACCCTTGTTATTACTCAGCAGATAGTTTTCGGCTATCCAAGGGCATTCTCATTGGAACAGACTATCTCATCAGGATAGGATTGAATGTGTATATAGGACTCTCACTTAGCATAAATGTATATATGCCACAGACCTTCAGTCTACCTTTTAATATCAGCATTAACTGCGTGCCATTAATTATGCTTCAAGAAAAGTTTAGTTATATTTCTTGTAAATACTGTATAAAACTATTGAAGCAATAAACTTTATGTTGTGTTACTGTATACTAAGTTCCTTGTATACAACAGTACTGATCATAGGCAACATAGACCCATGATTCAGATCTCCGGGTGGGGACTACATGAGAGAAAGATGGATACTGACATTCTGCGAGTCAGAGCGTGGAATGTTAGAAGATTGAATTGTTGTGGTAGGTTAGAAAATCTGAAAAGGGAGATGGATAGACTAAAGTTAGATGTAGTTGGTATAAGTGGAGTACATTGGCAGGAAGAACAGGATTTTTGGTCAGGCGACTGCAGAATTATCAGCACAAAATCAAACAGGGGAAATGCAGGAGTTTTTTTTTTCTTTTTCCTTTTTGCTAGTGGTTTTACGTCGCACCGACACAGATACGTCTTATGGCAACGATGGAATAGGAAAGGGCTAGGAGTTGGAAGGAAGCAGCCATGGCCTTAGTTAAGGTACAGCCCCAGCATTTGCCTGGTGTGAAAATGGAAAATCTTCAGGGCTGCCGACAGTGGGATTCGAACCCACTATCTCCCTGATGCAAGCACACAGCTGCGTGCCCCTAAGCGCATGGCTAACTCGCCCAGTAAATGCAGAAGTTGGTTTAATAATGAATAAGAAAATAGGGCATCAGGTAAGCTACTATGACCAGTATAGTGAAAGAATTATTGTCATCAAGATAGACACCAAACCAATGCCCACCACAATAGTGCAGGACTATATGCCTACTAGTTCAGCGGATGACGAGGAAATCAAAAGAATACATAAAGAGATAGAAGACTTAATATAACATGTAAAAGGTGACGAGAATCTAATTGTGATGGGAGACTGGAATGCAGTGGTAGGCCAAGGAAGAGAAGGTAATACAGTAGGAGAATTCGGATTAGGATGAAGGAACGAAAGAGGAAGTCAGACGGTTGAATTCTGCATTGATCATAATTTAGTCCTTGCCAATACTTGGTTCAAACACCACACAAACGATGGCTGTATACGTGGACAAGACCTGGAGATACTGGAAGGTATCAAATAGATTTCATTATGATTAGGCAGAGATTCAGAAACAGGTGTTGGATTGCAAAACTTTCCCAGGAGCAGACGTGGGCTCTGAACACAACTTGTTGGTCATGAAATGCCATCTGAAGTTGAAGAAATTGAAGAAAGGAAGGAATGCAAGGATATGGGATATAGACAAGTTAAAAGAAAAAGTGTGAGAGATTGTTTCAAAGAACATGTTGCACAAGGACTAAATGAAAAGGCTGAAGGAAACACAATAGAGGAAGACTGGATAGTCATGAAAAAATGAAGTCAGTAGGGCTGCTGAAGAAATGTTAGGAAGGAAGAAAAGATCTGCTAAGAATCAGTGGATAACTCAGGAATACTAGACCTGATTGATGAACGACGAACATACAAGAATGCTAGAAATGAAGAGGGCAGAAAGGAATACAGGCGATTAAAGAATGAAGTGGATAGAAAATGGAAGGAAGAATGGCTGAAGGAGAAGCGCAAAGATGTCAAAAGTTGTATTGTCCTAGAAAAGGTAGATGCTGCATACAGGAAAATCAAGGAAACCTTTGGAGAAAGGAAACCTAGGTGTATGAATATTAAGAGCTCAAATGGAAAGCCACTTCTAGGGAAATAAGACAAAGCAGAAAAAAATGGCAGGAACAGTTGTATCAAGGTAAAGATGTAGATGATTTGGTTCTGGAACAAGAAGAGGCTGTTGATGCTGATTAAATGGGAGACCCAATTTTGAGGTCAGAGTTTGACAGAGCTGTGAGACCCAAACAGGAACAAGACACCTGGAATTGATGACATTCCCTCTGAATTAATGACTGACTTAGGAGAAACCAGCATGGCAAGGATATTCCATTTAGTATGCAAGATGTATGAGACAGAAATGCCATCCGATTTTCAGCAGAATGTTGTTATAACTATTCCCAAGAAAGCAGGTGCTGACAAGTATGAAAATTACCGTGCCATTAGTTTAGTATCTCGTGCCTGCAAAATTTTAACACGTATTATTTACAGAAAAATGGAAAGACAAGTTGAAGCTCAGTTGGGAGAAGATCAATTTGGCTTCAGAAGAAATGTAGGAACTCGTGAAGCAATCCTGATTTTACGTCTGATCCTAGAGGATCGAATTAAGAAGGACAAGCCCACGTACATGGCATTCATAGATCTATAAAAGGCATTCGATAAGGTTGATTTGACCAAGCTATTTAAGATTCTGAAGGTGCTTGGGATCAGATACCAAGAACAAAGAATTATCTACAATCTGTATAAAAATCAGTCTGCAGTGATAAGAATCGAGGGCTTTGAAAAAGAAGCAGGAATCCAGAAAGTAGTGAGGCAAGGCTGCAGTTTGTCCCCCCTCCCCCCTCCTTTTTAATATTTACATAGAACAGGTAGTAAAGGAAATCAAAGAAGAATTTGGAAAGGGAATCACAATCCAAGGAAAGGAAATCAAAACCTTGAGATTTGCCGATGATATTTTATATGAGATTGCAGAAGATCTTGAGAAGTTGCTGAATGGTATGGACAAAGTCTTTGGTACGGAGTACAAGATTAAAATAAATAAGTCCAAATCAAAAGCAATGGAGTGCAGTTGAATGAAGGCAGGTGATGCAGGAAATATTAGATTAGGAAATGAAGTCTTAAAGGAAGTAAACAAATATTGTTACTTGGGTAGTAAAATAACTAACAATGACAGAAGTAAGGAGGACTTAAAATGCAGACTAGCACAAGCAAGGAAGAGCTTTCTTAAGAAAAGAAATTTGCTCACTACAAACATTGATATAGGAATTAGAAAGTTGTTTCAGAAGACTTTCGTCTGGAGTGTGGCATTGTATGGAAGTGAAACATAGACGATAACTAGCTCAGAAAGAAAGAGAATAGAAGCTTTTGAAATGTGGTGTTACAGAAGAATGCTGAAGGTGAGATGGATAGATTGAATTACGAATGACCAGATACTGAATCAAATTGGTGAGAGGAGATCCATTTGGCCAAATTTGACAAGAAGAAGAGATAGAATGATAGGACACATCTTAAGACTCCCAGGACTTGTACAGTTGATTTTTGAAGGAGGTGTAGGCAGTAAGAACGGTAGGGGTAGACCAAGGTATGAATATGACAAGCAGATGTAGGATGCAGTTGTTACGTAGAAATGGACTGATGACTCAAACACACAAATAGTTTGTAATAGCTTTAAACAAATCAGTACAGGAACAAATAGCTATTATGGCGTATCTCAGAAGGAATGCCTTCGTATAAAAAATATTTTTAGAAACGTTCTCATTGTTTTCAACACACATCTAATAAACCACCATTTGTGGAAAATTTAACTTGTATAAAATGCTTTTGATTCATGAATTATTAGAGATATTTTTGCTGGCGGGACCTAGTGTTTACAGTGCATTATGTCTTCTGGTATGGGCTAGAGCAATTTTGTTACTTTCATTGATCTGTCTCAGCTTTATTCTTGGCTTTGACAAAATGAAAGTGACTGAGGTATGAGTGATGCTAGTAATGCCATTCCTTCTGCAGCCAGTCCCTGCTATGAATGATGTGAAAATATTGCTCATAGGGTCAATTGGTTCATGCATTTCAGTGGGCTTGGCAGACTGATGTGTAATAGCAACTTCTGGCTCGGTGAGGAAAGCAACGGGAAACTACCTCACTCCTCATTACGCCTCTTCAGTGATGCCTAGGCCATCTATGACAGCTGATGGCGGAACTGTTGAGGATCCAACCAGCCTTCGGGCTGAGGACTAAACATATATACATACCCCATTAAAAACTCTAACAGGCACTTTCCTTAAAACTTTAGTCCAGAGATACTAATGCTAAAATGAAATATAGTCAAACCTCAATAGAACAATATCCAAGGGACCTTAAAATTAAGATTGTTATAGCAGGGTTATTGTTATAATGAGGTTTTGTTAATTATTGACTTCTACAGTACTGTACCTACTGCACCGGAAAGTGCAGTATATACAGTACACTTCTGAAGAAAAAGAACATTAAAACACAATTAGTGAAACACATTTTGTTCACTCCATTTATTAGTAGACTATCTTACTCTCTTGTTCAGAAGAGTTCACTTATTTTCCTTTGTTTCTTTTTCCTTAACGACTCTCTTGTAAATATTGTTTTTATCAATTGTTCCGCTGAACACTGGGGGATTGAAGATGCTGCTTGCTGGATGGTTTCCAACAGTCTGATTAGTTCCATCAGAGTAGGAGGAGGATCATTCACACTTACCACGTGACTGTCATCATCAGAATGTCCGCCTCGTTGGCTGAATGGTCAGCGTACTGGCCTTCGGTTCAGAGGGTCCCGGGTTCGATTCCCGGCCGGGTCGGGGATTTTAACCTTCATTGGTTAATTCCAATGGCCCGGGGGCTGGGTGTTTGTGCTGTCCCCAACATCCCTGCAACTCACACACCACACATAACACTATCCTCCACCACAATAACACGCAGTTACCTACACATGGCAGATACCGCCCACCCTCATCGGAGGGTCTGCCTTACAAGGGCTGCATTCGGCTAGAAATAGCCATACGAAATTATTATTATTATCATCAGAATCGTTAACAGGCAAATCTCCCGTTAACTCTTCGATGATAGATTCATTGGTGTATGCTTCAAACACAAACGCCTCATCATCCACTCACACATATTCAACCACTGATACATCTATGGTTTTTCCAGTTACTGCTGAATACACCTCAAGATCACTTTGAACATCATCCTGTATTTCTTTACCCACCACAATATTCTCACCAACATCTTCACTTTTGGAAATCCTGGCTTTTTCTTCCAGCAGTTCGCAATCACATTCGGCTCTACACTGTTCCAGGAACTAGCAATCATGTCACAAGCCTGCTTCACGTTGAAACTGTATGGGTTGTCCACCTTTCTTTCAATGTTTGCAATCACATGTTGAACTAGACGTGAACGGTATTTTGTCTTGAAGTTCTTAATTATTCCCATGTCTTGTGGCTGAAGGATCGAAGTACAGTTCGGTGGGGAAGTAGCATACTTCTACATTCTTCAACTGCAATCACCAATGGTGTCAACTTATGTGTCCCCGTCGCGTTGCTGCAGAGAAGAACCGTTAGAACCATTTAGATTGTTTCCCTCCTTTACATTTTTCTCCTCTAAAGGCCATCATCTTCTCTGGCATCAGGTGGTAAAACAATCCCGTCTCATCTGCATTGTACAAGTTTTCAGGACCGTACTTTTCCAGCAGTTTACAAATGGTATTTTTCCACCAACATTCTGCAACACCTAAAGGTGCCGATATTTCTTCGCCTGAAATCACTTTAAAAATGATCCCATGCCACTCCTTAAACCTCTGCAGCCACCCATTACTTGCCTTAAAATTAGAATCGCCAGCAACTTAGCGAAATCTAAGGCTATTTGACATATCAAGGGGCCATTAATTGGAATGTTCTGCGCACTCATCTCGTTAAACCACCGCAGTGTAGCACTGTCCACATTGTTAGCAGCAGCCCGGTCTTCAATCTTTATCTTGAAGGGTTAAACTTGCCACCTAGAAAACTTCCTTCAATTTCTTTCCGTTTTTTTTTTTTAAGGATTGTAGCCAACGTCGATTGTGCGAGTCCATACTTCCTCGCCATGTCTGCCTGTTTTATCCCGTTATCAATGTCTTTGAAAACTTCCAGTTTAGTCTCTAAGCTTATCTGTTTCCGAGTTCCAGCCATTGTCCAAATCTCATTAGCCAAGTTCAAAACGTATTTATCAGCTTAAAACATTTACAGATTGCACATGGGTAATACGTAAACAAACTTCGTACAAGCTCAATATAACACTTATGCAACTCAAGCTCAGTAATGTACAGGCTACAACAGTTAACACTGTTTCAAACACGGGAGAACTTTGACTCTTGCTACTTGCCGCTGAACACAGATTGCCGTGGCTATTCGCTACCTGCTTACTGCCAGCAAAGTATGTAGGGAAGCTTCTAAGAATACAACGCTGAAGGTCGAAACGTTTAACAAACAATATGTACTGTTATGGTCAGATTCTTAGAAGCAAAAAATAGTAAGATCCTCAAAACTTTGTCTTCGTTATAACAGGGTGTTACTAAAATTACTTCATTGTTTTAATGAGGGGTAATTAATATAACAAATATAGGAAATCTGCCGGGACCATATAAAATGATCATTTTACCCGGGTTTATCGTATCGGTAATCGTTCTATGGAGGTTTGACTGTATGATAAATTCCCATACATGATGATGATGATTGTTGTTTAAAGGAGTCTAACATCTAGGTCATCAGCCCCTATGCTACGAGATGAGATGAACTGTAATGACAATTAAAATTTCAAAAGAATTCAAAACATGATGAATAAATGCATGAAAATTTAAATAATTAGCAGATCCAACTCACAATATTGAAAGTTAACATAATTACAAAATCCATTCACTGACTGGAATAAAAAAAATAAAAAAAGAGGACGACGATGAACAATGATTATGAACTTAAACCAATCAGTGGATCTGACCTGCAATGCCCCACCTTCCCATAAAATAACTTAAAACATTGGTATGAACTGAACAAGGGACTGCTTCCAAAGCAAAATCGATGACTTTTCTAAGAATTTGAAGGGTCGCATGTTTTGATGCCATTCTGCAGATTTGAGAAACACTCAGGCACTGTACAACCGGTTGTCGTGGCTAGCGATGCATAGTAAAGAGGCGGTTGTTTATTGTCAACGAGTTCTGTGCGCGTGTGAAAAGAAGCAGCATGGATACCGCGGTAGTTGTCAGTGGTATCCATTAACTTACTGTTAGACCGCGAATGCAACAACCCTTGAGTTTTCGCATGAGATTCTGAGGAAGAAAGTCTTGGATTCGGAAAAATATGGTATCACTCCAGAGATTTCTGTAGCAAACACCTCAGCTTTCTTCTTCAAACAGCGTCACCTTACCTAACCGTATATGTATCATGAAAACATATTTGAAACGCATGTAGAGAAATAACCTCCTCGCGAAAAATGTACATGGAAATAGCCGTTACTAGACGCGAGAGATATGAAATATCCTCTGAAATCAGTGATGTACTCTGCCATATGTTGAGGTATATCACATTCTTACTTAATTTCCGTAATAACATTAAAATTAAGATATCGTTTACTTCAGTCTTTACTTTTAACGAGTTAACAGCTGCTATCGGCCACGTTATTCACGCATTTATTACGAAAACGTGTTATCCTCTTTCATTTCAAATTTTCTTTAGAGAACAGCAGTCTATGGGTATTATTAATCAACTCTAACATCACCTTTGAATGTCAATGAGAGAGCTCGCAAATGCACAAAGTGAGAAAACTATACCGTACCGAAGATTATCGATCGCATTTTGTTGCAAACGTTTCAGTTTTCTTATTCAAACAGCGTCACGTATCCTAACTTAACCGTACTATACGTATGATGAAAACACACTTCAAGCGCTAGTAGAGAAATGATAACTTTCTCGCTATAAATTTTCATAATAGCCTTTCCGTAATTTAACCAGACGCGACAAAATATAAACTAACCTCTGAAATCAATTAAGCACTCTGCCATATCTCAAGGTGTATCCCATTCTTACTTAATTGCAATATTTGGCCTCAAAAGTAAGCGGCCGTTCAGTCAGCCCTGATTTTTAACGAGTTAACAATCGTTATCGGACACGTTATTTACGCATTTATTACGAAAATATGTTCTCTTTCATTTCGAATTTTCTTTACGGAACAGCTGTCGATGGGAATTACTAATCGACTAATAGAGCAAACGCCGGAAAAGCCATACATCCTATTTTTGATCTGATCGCTTTTGAATGTCGACGAGAGAAATCACTAGTGCACTTAGTGAGGAAACGATGCCGAAGGTAATCGATCGCATGCAATATCATCGCTGGGGTGCATAAATATCGGTAACGGAAAAATCGCGTGCGCTTTATCGCTCGTAATAACGGATGCGTCACTGACAATGTTCTCGCTGTAACCGAAGGACGATACACAGTTTAATATAGGAATTTCGAAGGGACAGAAAAAAGTCGTCGTTATAACGGAGTTCTCGTTATATGCCGTACTCGCTATAACGGACTTCTACTGTATATAAAAAGCAATGTCTAAAACTAATGACCATCACACGAGGGTCGACTTTAATTGCGATTAGTACCACTACGTGAGGAACACCATGGGTCTGTGATAAGTATCATGGTTGGATCACTGTAGGTTTACAAGACCTGCGATTAATACCACTACATGCAGAACACCATGGGTTTACCGGTACTTGGCCTGTAATTAGTACCACTGTGTTTCTGGGCGTTGCCTGTGATTAGTACCACTATGTGGGGAACACCATGGGCCTGCATTATCTGTGATTACTGTAGTACCATTATGTGAGAGACACTACAGGTTTGGGCCTTGCCTGTGATTAGTACCACAATGGGAGGAACACTGTGAGTCCACATTACTTGTGATTAGTACCGCTACATGAGAAACACCATGGTTCTAGTTCATCAGCGATTAATACCATTATGAAGGGCCAGTGACCTGGAGTGGCAGAGTTATAACGTGTCTATTGTACTCAACGCATAGTAAAATTAATGTTTATAGACAGCAGGAATATTTTTGTGATGGATAGTCGTATTGTAAAGATACGTGAAAAAGGTATTGCCGGCAAATTTTCACAGGGTTCTAGTCGATATTATGATGCCAATTTTAAGTTAATGATTATTAAACATTCGGAAATGTAGAATAATTGTGCAGCCGCAAGAAAATACGGCATAGGCCTAACTAAAGCCAATATTTGATGTTAGTGTGAATACAAAGAGCTAAAAAAATGTGTACTGTACAAAAAATGCATTCAGTGGTCCGAAACAAGGACGCTTTAAATAAGTCGAACATGAAATTGTGAGGTGTGTGCATGAAAAACGTAAGGGCGAAATGGCCATACCGTGGCGATATAAACTCGTTCGTTGACTTTCAACATCCGCGATTACGCCTATATATCGCTAGCTGCTGAATTTGGCCGAACCCGGCAAGCGAGACGAGCGTGTAGCGGTAGCCGGTTATATCTGACGCTGCGTAAAAGTAACAGTTTTATAGACAGCAAGAATAATTTCCTGATGGATCATTGTATTGTAGAGATGCATGGAATAGGTACTGCCGGAAAATTTTCAGCGGGTTCTCTTCGGTATTATGATGCCAATGTTAAGTTAATGGTCCTTAAACCCGCGGAAATGAAGAATAATTGTGCATCCACAAAAAAAAAAAAAAGATACGGCATGACGAAAGTCAATGCTCGGCGTCTAAAAATGCATAGGCCTACTGTACAACAAGGCATTCATATGATTTTACAAAGTTCTTTTTGAGCCTGATTTAAATTTCTTGAAGGAAAAAGTGGGGTTCATCTTGGATTCGGAGAAATACGGTACTATATTTTTTCAGAATGAAATTAAACATACTTTCACGTAGTATCGGATTACGAAAAATAACTAACAAGTAAGCCGTAGTGTGGACATCATCTGCCGAAACGCAAGTTTTGAACAAACTGATTGCCGTTTCATACCGATTTTAATGTGCATGGGGGTTTTCCGACTTTAATACAAAAATCGGATATAACGACAATCCGTTACAGCGAGTAAATTTTTCGCTATTATGAAGTATCGCTATAACGGACTTCTACTGTATTTCTTTTCTTCTTACTTCTACTTTGGATAGTTTTGTAGCAAAATCCAGCCAACACCAGAAGAATATGACAAATTTGTGGATGCAGTGAAGGACTCAACTCTGTTATCTATGCTCCGAGGATGCAGGACAATATTTTCATGGCTTAACACCTAACACAGCTGATCTTATGTGTAATTATCTTTCACTTTTTGAAGACAATCCATTTCATGACAAAACTATTTCAGTAGGCAAAGAGCTAATATCAATTATTATTATTATGATTATTAGTGTATGGTAACGTACACAAAACAACACAAAGATTAAATATACTTGAACAGTAAGCACAAAATATTATATACATAATTACAAGATATACACATTATAACATTGAAAACAATCATGCAAGCAAAAGTGTTCAAAGAGTTAGATCTAAATTCTCTAGCCATTGTATGGTCTTAGCAGAAGCCACCACAATGTCCTGGATGGATCCAGCGAATGCCCTTCAAATGCATTCGGTGACAATATGGTCGATAGTCTGCTTAACTGCACCACAGTCACAGGCTGGAGAAGATCTCATACCCCATTTAAAATTTATTGATCCACATCTCCCGTGTTTAGTACGGTCTCTGCTGAGGGTTACCCATGTCTTGCGGGGCAAATCCATTGAGTCGGAGCTACGCTGTTCCACTCTTGTTGCCAATCAGTTTTTGGATTGAAATCCTTCCTAACAAGTTCCTGTACTGTTTGAATAGGAGGAGACCTTGATTTGAGGCGGCTGAATCTGGCGTTAACATCTTCATGGATGGGGAGATCAGGATTGGTTAATATCTTGTATTCTCTAACCAAGTTATTCAATCTTCTAATTCTAGGAGGTTCTATGTGGCTGACAACTGGCAACCAGAAAAGAGGAGTAGATTTTACTGTGCCACTTATGACACGCATTGTTTCATTCAGGGCCGTGTCCACCTTTTTAGCATGAGAGCTGTTGATCCAAACTGAAGAACAGTACTCAGCTGTGGAAAGCACCAGCGCCATACCTGAAGTACCGGTACACGAAGTAGATGCAGAAGCTCCTCCATGTGGAGCCAGCAAGTTTGTTGATGATGATGTTGCGTGACCTTAATTTGGCTGCTAGGTTGGTTAGATGTTTCCTGTATGATAGCATTCGGTCAAGAGCAACTCCAAGATATTTGGGGTTGGCATTGTGAGGGAGAAGACTTCCATTAAGTGACACTTTCAAGGTGATATTCACTTGCCAGTTATTTATATGGGAGAAGCAGGTTTCTGTTTTACTACGGCTTGGTTTCAAGCATCACGTTTAGAAGTATGTGCACATAACATCCAAGTCTGCATTTAAAGTTCTCTCTATCACATTAGCAGTAGGGATGGGACAAATGGTTACTTTCCTGTATCATGTTCCACTGTATCCGTTACAGTGTAGTATTAGGTTTCAGTATTAGGATATAAATGTAACCTAATACAAGGTACAGGGCAGCTTTTGGGATGAATAATCGTTAACCCCCTGCTGCTTCTTGCAGCCCTTAACCAGTAGGTAAATAGCGGTACTCTATCTCCCTCTCGCTTTCTCCACTACCTCCATCCCTATTACCTGGTCGTCACTTACTATTCCAAGAAATGTTTGCAGTGACCCATTTATATTCCTAGAACTACTACTACGTAGTCAAAACAGGAACCAGTTAAATGACTTTTTAACATCATACACATTATTACATATATACAGCATAGTGATAGACAAGCAAAGAATACCCGAGTAATTTATATTAATTCATGATTATTATTTCATTTATAAAACTATACAAATTAAAACCCAACATGAGCTGCAATACTTTAGGAGAAGATTAGTCTATACTCTACATAATAGGTAGGAATTCATGTTTAAAAACAAAATCCTGCTCAAGTTCTTTGAGCTTAAGCGTGTTCGGCGATCGTTTATCACTTGTCCTGCTTTAGAGAATAATCTTTCGCAGGGCACAGAGGTAGCAAGAATGTTGAAGTTCAGCCTGACCAAGTTCGATAAAGTTGGATAGAGGTAACAGTTTTCCTTCCACCATTGTAGTGGGTCCCGATTTCGGTGCAGCAATTCGTCATCCAAGTAGCGGTTAATTTCAATGGCAGCAGCTGACAATGGTGTACCTAACAAAGAAAACGATTTTAATAATATGTCTCATAGGTGTTCATTGTTATTATTTTATTATTTATCACCATCATATCAACCTACCTGTGGGTTTTCTCGAAGATGTCACCTTTTCAAAATCAGTCCAAATAGAGAATTCACTCCTGTTGTCATCTCTTTCCAGAACTTGTTTACCATCATCTGCGTTAGCTATAAACTGCTCTTGTTTGTTTAATTTTGATAGCAGTTCGATTGCACGCTTCTTTGCTAGTTCTCCTGCAGTCTTGTCTGTGAATGCCAGTAACTTGAACCTTGGATCCAGAAACGTACATAAGGCAATCGCTTCGTTGTACTCTAGATTTTTGAATCTTGTAGCGAGTCCCTCATATAATTTGTTTACAACGCCGATTACTGTTTCACTGAAGGGCTCAATTAACAGTTTTTGTTAAACATTTGTGAGGCCATTTGTCAAAATAAGTACTTGGCTGCCTGTTACATACTTATGGCCACTCATTATGAGTGTAACCTCTTCAAATGGCTTGAGAACAGTACAAAGTTCCTTACAAAATGTCCATTCCTCTTGCGAAAGGAGTAGGATACCTCTATTTATGAGAGCTATTAACGTTTTTACTGCATCCTCTAGTTCACAAAACCTTTGTAACATATGGTAGGTGGAATTCCACCTCGTGGGGACTTCCTGAATAAGTTTCTTGGGATGAAAAGAACCCATGTTCTTTTGTGCTGTCAGTAGTTTCTCCATGCCCATCGTGTTTCTCTTAAAATACGCCGCTACATGTTTTACTTTCTCCAGTAATAACTGTATCTGTTTCAATGCATCCTGGACGATTAAATTTAAAGTGTGCGCATAACAGAGAAAGTGCTTCCTTTGAAGTTCATTTACAACAGCATTTTTCATATTAGATGCGTTGTCCGTTACAACGGCTACAATTTTTTTGGACAAATGAAATTTGTCTGAAATACACCTAATTTCAGCAGCTAAATTAACACTTGTGTCGCTATGAGGCAAAATTGAGCATTCCAGCAAAACTGACTCTAGTTCGAAATCTTCATTTATGAAGTGTGCAGTGACAGCTAGATAGCTCTCTGAATTCCTAGACATCCAGGAGTCTGTAGTTAAACAGATGCTGGAAGCCGACATTAAATGTTCACGAACTGTCATACACTGTTCATATGCTGCTGGAACAAGTGACGATGAAATAGTCTTCCTATCAGGCAAAATGTAGGCAGGGTTTAATCCAGTACAAAACGCTACAAAACCTTCATCTTCCACTATAGAAAAAAGCTGAAAATCCACAGTAAACAACTGTAATAGTAGCTTGTCCAGCTTCTTTTTCTGTACAACACTCATTTTTCTTTGCACTGGCAAAAATGATGACAGCGACTGTTGCTTCACTGCCCCACAGGCTGCAGATGATGAAGAAGATTCAGGAGGAGGGATAGGTACACGAGGTGGCACTTGCGATGGCTGTCCAGGACCTGATATTTGAGTACTATGAACATTATCAGACCCACATGCACTGGTAGAGTTTTGAGAGTTTAACACGAAAATATTTATTGTTGGGTGCCTTCTTTCAATATGTTTCTTCAAGTTAGAAACCGTTCCCCTGTAACTAAATTTTTGCCCACATAAATCACATCAGGCAGATTTATTTACATCGTCTGTGTCAGTGGAATAAGACCACAGAGGACTCTCGTCTTCTGTCGTTTACTCATCTCGTACAGCACAGCGTAAAACACGAAATATTAACTGGAAAGACCATGCGGAACTGTTTCGAGAAACTACACAACTGTATGTATTACCTCTTGTAAACCTAATACAACGCTCTTGAGACAACTAATGAATATCTGTAATTCTGTAACCGGCTGATAAGTAACAGTGTAGGAATGTCAGTACTGCCTCTAAGTGGTTACAAATGTATCACTCACGCCTGCACAGGAGTGCGCGCTTAAGTCTAGCTGCCATGCTTGCTTGCAGTCTAACATCCGTTAACCAATCAGGAGCTCCCTTGGTTTCACTGAGACAGTTACTTTTGTATTAGGGTCTCGGATGGAACATAATATTTATGGAACAGCTTACTGCGATGGAACAGAATACAGTATCATAATACGATATGTAACTCCCATCTCTAATTAGCAGCCACATGCTGAGTAATTATTGCCAGATCGTCGGCATAAGCAAAAAGACAAGAGCTCGTGACAGGTATGTCTGCAATATATAGGTTAAACAGTAATGGAGAGAGAACAGATCCTTGAGGTAGACCATTGTCAAGTACCTTTATTTTGCTGTGATTCGTATGCATGGCTACTTGGATAATTCTATTTTAGAGCTAATATCAATGATAGCACAGAACAAGAGAGAAAAATGGTTGAAACTAATGGAGGAAACTGACTTTTCTGTTAATAGTCAGAAGACTTGGAGACTGCTGAAGAAACTAAATAATGATCCTACTAAATATCACCACCAATAAAATTGCATCACAACTAATAAATAACAGTTCACCAAGATCTTCATTTAGAAAATCACACTTCAAACTTGAAGATAAGGTACACAATCAGAACAGTGTACTCACTAGACCACTTGGCCTTCGTAAATTAGAAGCAGCCTCCATATATATAAGAATGGCAAGGCAGCAGGATTGGATGACATCTGTGTTGAAAAAATTAAAAAATTAAATTCATCAAGATCCCAGAATTATGGCACAAGACTCGAGTAACTACTATTTTGAAGCCTGGTAAAGAACCAAATGACCCCAAAAGTTTTAGACCAATATCACTTATTTGCCACCTCTATAAGAACCTATATGGAGAGATCTTGAATCATTTAACCGTTAATAGTTGATCCTCTTATATTCCTCAGCAAGCTGGATTCAGACAAGGGAATTGTGAGACCTGTCCAGGGAACCCAGGACTGCACCCAAACAAATACCTCTGGAAGTATCACACTCTCACAAGATATTGCTGATAATTTTGTTAACATGATGGATAATAAAGAAATGTGCCGTTCACATTTTGGACCTCTGCAAGATGCAGGCTGGAAATTCATTGTACCCCAAAGGTTTAAGGGTGTGTTGTTTTAAGACTACTTCTTATTTTGCTTTTTATTTCCCCCTGTGCAGAGGGGGAGGTGTAGAAAAACATCTATGATTTTCCCTGCCTGTTGTAAGAGGCAACTAAAAGGACCCCCAGGGGCTCTTAACTTGGGAGCGTGTGTTGGCAACCACAGGGCCCTTAGCTCTGAGTCCTGGCATTGCTTCCACTTCCTTGTGCCAGGATCCTCACTTTCATCTATCTTGTCTGACCTCCCTTGGCTGGCTTTTGTTCTTTTCCAATCTTGATGGTATTAGATTTGCAAGCCTGGGGAGTCTTTCATTTTTACGCCCTTCCCTTTCATTCGCCGATATCATCAGTTTTGATGTGGCAGACTATTTCATTCTTTTCCTTCTGATTAGTGTTAATAGAGGATGGTTGGCCAGTTGTTCTTCCTCTTAAAACAGTAGTCACCGCCACCACTTCTCTAAAATCTAAGACACATAGGAGCAATCAGCATGTGAAATATCAACCTTTAGTGTCAAACGGTTTCGGAGAAATGAATAATTTTGTTATCAGCCCTTAACCCCCCATCAAAATCCCTTAGGGGGTGTATTGTTTCAAGACCACTTCTTATTTAAAGTTTATAACGTATAAAAGCAACAGTCAAGTAAAATCAAGATGGTTTTTGTCATCAGGCCTCACCCCTTCCCCCAGTCAAAACTCATTAGGGGTGTATTGTTTTAAAATCACTTCTTATTTAAAATCTATTATGTATAGGAGCAACCATCATGTAAAATTTCAACCTCTTATGTCAAACGGTTTCAGGGATATGAATATTTATATTTTCAGGCATTACCCTCCTGATCAAAACACCTTAGGTGTGTATTATTTTAAGACCACTTTTTATTTAAAATCATGTGAAATGTTAAGCACATATGTCAAACGGTTTGAGAGAAATTAATATTTATGTCGTCAGGCCCCACTCCTCAGTAAAACACCCTTAGGCGTGCGTTGATAAGGGAACAGGGAACTGGAAATCAAGTAGGGATGACATAAAATTGTTAGTGTTGAACTGTAGAAGTATTGTAAAGAAAGGAATAGAATTAAGTAATTTAATAGATATATATTTACCAGATATTGTAATAGGAGTTGAATCATGGCTGAGAAATGATATAATGGATGCAGAAATTTTCTCACGGCACTGGAGTGTGTATCGTAGAGATAGGATAGGATAGGTGGGAGGGGGAGTTTTCATTCTGGTGAAAGAAGAATTTGTAAGCTTCGAAAAAGTTAAAGATGAGACACATGAAATTCTAGGTGTAAGGCTCATTTCTAAAGATAATAGGCAACTTGATATATTTGGAGTGTACAGATCGGGAAAGGGTAGCACTGATGCGGATTCGGAATTATTTGATAGGATAGTCAGCTATGTGGGAAACGACATGGAAAGAAATGTGATTGTAGCGGGAGATCTGAATTTGCCAGATGTAAATTGGGAAGGAAATGCGAACGACAGGAAGCATGACCAACAAATGGCAAATAAGTTAATATGGGAAGGACAGCTGATTCAGAAAGTGATGGAACCAACCAGAGGGAAAAATATCCTGAATGTGGTGCTGATAAAACCAGATGAGCTCTATAGGGAAACTGAAGTAATAGATGGTATTAGTGATCATGAAGCTGTTTTTGTGGTAGTTAAAAATAAATGCGATAGAAAGAAAGGTCTTAAAAGTAGGACTGTTAGGCAGTACCATATGGCTGATAAAGCAAGTATGAGGCAGTTTCTAAAAAGTAACTATGATCGGTGGAAAACGGTAAATAAAAATGTAAACAGACTCTGGAATGGGTTTAAAGAAATTGTTGAGGAATGCGAAAACAGGTTTGTACCTTTAAGGGTGGTAAGGAATGGTAAAGACCCACCTTATTATAATAGAGAAATAAAGAGACTAAGAAGGAGGTGCAGACTGGAAAGAAATAGAGTTAGAAATGGCTGTGGAAGTAAGGAGAAATTGAAGGAACTTACTAGAAAATTGAATCTAGCAAAGAAGGCAGCTAAGGATAACATGATGGCAAGCATAATTGGCAGTCATACAAATTTTAGTGAAAAATGGAAGGGTATGTATAGGTATTTTAAGGCAGAAACAGGTTCCAAGAAGGACATTCCAGGAATAATTAATGAACAAGGGGAGTGTGTATGTAAGGATCTTCAAAAGGCAGAAGTATTCAGTCAGCAGTATGTAAAGATTGTTGGTTACAAGGATAATGTCGAGATAGAGGAAGAGACTAAGGCCAAAGAAGTAATAAAATTTACATATGATAACAATGACATTTACAATAAGATACAAAAGTTGAAAACTAGAAAAGCGGCTGGAATTGATCAGATTTCTGGGGATATACTAAAGACAATGGGTTGGAATATAGTACCATATCTGAAGTACTTATTTGATTATTGTTTGGTCGAAGGAGCTATACCAGATGAATGGAGAGTTGCTATAGTAGCCCTTGTGTATAAAGGAAAGGGTGATAGACATAAAGCTGAAAATTACAGGCCAGTAAGTTTGACATGCATTGTATGTAAGCTTTGGGAAGGCATTCTTTCTGATTATATTAGACATGTTTGTGAAATTAATAACTGGTTCGATAGAAGGCAATTCTGTTTTAGGAAAGTTTATTCCACTGAAGCTCAACTTGTAGGATTCCAGCAAGATATAGCAGATATCTTGGATTCTGGAGGTCAAATGGACTGTATCGCAATTGACATGTCTAAAGCATTTGATAGGGTGGATCATGGGAGACTACTGGCAAAAATGAGTGCAATTGGACTAGACAAAAGAGGGTTGCTATATTTCTAGAAAATAGATCTCAGAGAGTTAGAGTAGGTGAAGCTTTGTCTGACCCTGTAATAGTTGAGAGGGGAGTTCCTCAGGGCAGTGTTATCGGACTTTTATGTTTTCTTATATATATAAATGATATGAGTAAAGGAGTGGAATCGGAGGTAAGGCTTTTTGCGGATGATGTTATTCTCTATAGAGTGATAAATAAGTTACAAGATTGTGAGCAACTGCAACGTGACCTCGAAAATGTTGTGAGATGGACAGCAGGCAATGGTATGTTGATAAACGTGGCTAAAAGTCAGGTTGTGAGTTTCACAAATAGGAAAAGTCCTCTCAGTTTTAATTAGTGCGTTGATGGGGTGAAAGTTCCTTTTGGGGATCATTGTAAGTATCTAGGTGTTAATATAAGGAAAGATCTTCACTGGGGTAATCACATAAATGGGATTGTAAATAAAGGGTACCGATCTCTGCACATGGTTATGAGGGTGTTTAGGGGTTGTAATAAGGATGTAAAGGAGAGTGCATATAAGTTGCTGGTAAGACCCCAACTAGAGTATGGTTCCAGTGTATGGGACCCTCACCAGGATTACCTCATTCAAGAACTGGAAAAAATCCAAAGAAAAGCAGCTCGATTTGTTCTGGGTGATTTCCGACAAGAGAGTAGCGTTACAAAAATGTTGCAATGTTTGGGTTGGGAAGAATTGAGAGAAAGAAGAAGAGCTGCTCGACTAAGTGGTATGTTCCGAGCTGTCAGCGGAGAGATGGCGTGGAATGACATTAGTAGACGAATAGGTTTGGATGGCGTTTATAAAAGTAGGAAAGATCACAATATGAAGATAAAGTTGGAATTCAAGAGGACAAACTGGGGCAAATATTCATTTATAGGAAGGGGAGTTAGGGATTGGAATAACTTACCAAGGGAGATGTTCAATAAATTTCCAATTTCTTTGAAATCATTTCGGAAAAGACTAGGAAAGCAACAGATAGGGAATCTGCCACCTGGGCAACTGCCCTAAATGCAGATCAGTATTGATTGATTGATTGGAAAAACTGTACTTCTCAAGTCCTACACCTTACACAGTTCACCCAAGATGGTTTTGAAAGGAAAGAGATCACAGGTGTAGCTTTTGTTGATCTCTCTGCTGCATACAACACCGTAAAACAAAAATGCTGTTACATAAACTCTATAATCTTACTAATAATTATGGATTCGCTATGATGATAGCTACACTTTTACAGGATCATTGGTTCTTCATAAACTTCCAACGGCATTGTAGTCGATAGAGAACTCATAAGAATGGATTGCCCCAGGAAAGTGTCTTCTCTCCCATTTTATTTAATGTGTATACCAATGATCAACCGCAGCCTGAAGAGTGCAAAAGCTTCATTTATGCAGATGACCTTGCTCTTGTTGCTCAGTCAGAACAGTTTGAGGACGTAGAACATACGTTCAGTCGTGCTCTAGAACGGGTTGGTACTTACTATTGAAAGGAACCGACTCATATCCAACCCTAGCAGGACTCAGGTATGTGCCTTCCACCTAAACATATGCAAGCTAATTGGAAACTAAGTATTCTGGAATAGTACGTTATTAGTTCACTGCTTCCATCCTAGATATCTAGGGGTAACCTTGGACTGTACACTTACATACAAGGAGCAGTGCCTTAAGCTGAAGCAGAAGATCTCTTCGAGAAACTGCTTCCTCCATAAACTGGCAGGGACTAACTAGGGCACTCATCCCCAAATGTTAAGAAGAGCACTGGCCTTATGCTATTCAGCAGAAGAATATGCCTGTCCTGTGTGGTGTAAGTCAGCCCATGCAAAACAGGTTGATGTTGCCTTAAACAAGAGTTGCAGGATTATTTCAGGTTGTTTGAGGCCAACTCCCATCAATAAAGTGAACTATCTGGCTGGGATTGCTCCATCTGATATCAGGAGAGAACAGGCTGCCAACAATGAAAGGAGAAAATCATCTACTATGAACTCACACTCACTTTACAGATGTCAACTTGCTGAAAGGAAATGAAAATTGAGAAAGAGCTTCGTAACAACTACTCGGCCATTACAAGGAACAGTTGCAAAAGCATGAGATGCCATGTGAAATGAGAGAACTAGTAATTTGTCTGAATGGATGGAACCAAAGGAATCTCTACCTCCTGGCCAATTTGGAAGTCCCTAAACAGACTGCGAGCTGAAGTTGCAAGAACAAGGGACAACTTATATAAATTACATTTTCCAACCAAGACCGTTCTATGTGATTGTGGTGAATTTCAAACAACACAACATCTCTTATGTTGTCTGTTGTGCCCATCCAGATGTACAAGGAGTCATTTGACTCCATTCAAGTGCTCTCGAAGTGGCTAAGTTTTGGGCAGGAACCGTTTGAAGTCACTTGATGAAAACACATTTGTGTACTTGTGTCTATTTCGTGCTTCCTTTTTTTATTTTATGTTTTCATATTTTGTACTCTTGACACAAATAAATAAATAAATAAAAAAATAAAATTCTCATCCTCAAAATCTTCGCCTACAATGAATTTTTTCATCTTCTTCTGTCTTCCTACTACATTTCTATTATCATATTGGTATACAGTAGAACTTTGTTATAATGAGATTGCTTTCAGCAACACCTCGTCTATAGTATCAATATATTTCTCATAAGGAAAGTGTATTTCAGCCTAGTTTAATACAACAAACACATCTACCTTCTATATAACACCATTTTAAACCTCAGTTTGAATTAGGATTTTCTAAGAACCAAAGTATGTTAAGATCTCTATTATCACTTGAACATTCATAAGTTGGAGTTAGCATCCAGACAAATCCCTTACTCTTCTCTTCCATCACGGACGTCTGGAAATTGCTACGATCATGCCATCTGTTTGGGCAATTCACTCCAGGTATTCACTTTTTGTTAAGTTGAGCTATAGTCCAAATTTGTTCAGTTGTGTTACTCTCTGGTTGACCTGTCTTGTTATTCCTGCCATGTGGCAGGGTTCATCTTTCTAGATCCTGCCTCTAGTATCAAATGGGTAGATGCCTGCATGTCGCATATCATCTCACAGACAATCCATCCCCTGCTAAGTTCAAGTACATATTTTGCAACTGATTCACCATCAGCTTTGGCTATGTGCCCATACCAACACAATCTTGCTCAGTATTAGAGTGATTTTGTGGGTATTCCTAAGTTTTTCATTCTGTAGGTGCTCCAGTCATGTAATACCCAGCAACCATCTGAACATCCACATCACATGAAGAATCTGATCATACCTCTTCGCTATAGGCCGACTTTACTACTGGGCAAACAGCTGTGCTATACACCTCAGATTTTGGTCACAAAGTACACCTGTGACCTGACACTACCTGAACCATTCAGCATTAACTCTTGTTCAGGCATCCAGTAACGTGTCGTCGTCAGTTGTCTTTCTTTTTTTTTTTTTTTTTTTTTCAGGTTGCATTACATCGCACCAACACATGTCTTATGATGACGATGGTTGAGGAAAGGACTAGGAGTGGGAAGGGAGCGGCCGTGGCCTTAATTAAGGTACAGCCCTAGCATTTGCCTGGTGTGAAAATGGGAAACCACGGAAAACCATCTTCAGGGCTGCCGACAGTGGGGTTCGAACCCGCTATCTTTCGAATACTGGCCGCACTTAAGCGACTGCAGCTATCGAGTTCAGTCGTCAATTGTCTTGTGGCAACCAAGAGACTTAAAATTGGAAGAGTTTACCAGAGAGATACCATCAACTACAATTGTGCCATCTGTCTGGGCCTGTACTACAGGTATTCAGTTTTTGTTAGGTTGAGGTATAATTCAAATTTGTTCAGTTGTTTTCCACTGGTTGACCAGCTGTTCAAGTCTATTTTACAGATCACTTGCCATCATATCATTAGCATACAGCAAGGTTTATGGCTGAGGCATCTGCAGATTGAAGTCACCAAGTTCCAGATGAATAACCACAGGGACAAGGAGGATCCTTGATGGACGCTCATTGGAATGCTCAATAGTTCACTGACACCATCAGCTCAGTAGACATAGCTCATGGTGTTGCTATAGAAAAGCTGTACGCAGAGAAGGTAAGCCTCTGCTAAGCAATGTGAATGGGCCAAATACCAAACAAGTTCATGTGCTATCCTGCAGAACGCCTTTTCGAAGTTTACAGAGGTTATAAGGACTGTCCTCTTCTCCAAATGCCTCTACCAGCAAACGGGCAGTGAAGATTACATCATTAATTCTGTGTTCCCTCATGTAGCCCCACTGGTCTGATGAAATGGTGACAGTACTGTGCTTGTCAATTACGTGCTCATACTTCATCATGACATAGGAGGTGGATAGGATGGTAGTTTGAGCAATTGGTGGAATTATCTTTCCGAGCATTAGAACATCAGCTGATCACATACATCACTGGTATTTTCACAACATAATTCTGCTCAAATTGCGAAAAACCTTGTCTGCAAGTAAACCTTTTTGCAACTTTACCAGTAACATCTTCCCTACAGCATCAGTTTCTCCAGATAGAATAAGGGCTCATTCAGCAAGAACAACAATCAAATCTTACCTGCAAGATGCCCGATCAAGTGTAACTCTGCATGAACCTAAATGACATGTGCTACAGACATTTCTGATTATGATTATTTACCAATTAATAGTTTCAGGTTTTGGAAAAGGGTTCCAAAATACAATGCTTCACGTCTTCATTCTTAGTTCACAGCCGTAAAATATCATGCATTTGAAAGTTGCCACCTTCGCAATTCGCATTTATTATGGACATTACAGAATGTATTTGTATACTGTGATATAATATGTGGAACATGACTAGTTAAACAGAGTACAGTATCTCAGGTAAATGTATCCTCAATGCTTAATGGCAACTACTCAAATTTCTCTTACCCTCAGTACATATATATTTGTGCCAGTGGTTTAACATATCACTAGTGTAATACTTCCTTCCTTGTCCTAGCACTTCCAAACTTTGTTGCCTAAAACCTGTAGATAAAATAATGAAAGGTTTTACATATCATTATTTTATCTACAGGTTTTAGGCAACAAAGTTTGGAAGTGCTAGGACAAGGAAGGAAGGAAGGAAGGAAGGAAGGAAGGAAGGAAGGAAGGAAGGAAGTTACTGTGGTATTTTTACACACCAGCATTTGACTGAGTGAAAATGAGAAATCAGATAGTAATCTTCAGGGCTGCTGAAAGTAGGACTTGAACCCGCCATTCACTGAATGTAAGCCTGAATATGATCCCACCACATAGCCAACTCACCTGGTTAGTAAAAGGTAATACAATGAAAGGAACAGGATCTAATATTTTAAAATGAGATAAATGATACTCTTACAAAAATGGTGAATCCATTTAATATCTTCTATATAATTATGAATCAATATGACAACAATATACCACTTCACCATATACTGTATATATATTTATATGTATACATAAATATTTCTTTCTCACAACACACATACCCCCATAATATATTAAAAAAAAGCTATTTATCTTGGAATAAAAACCATCTAACAGAACTTTGTCAATAGTCCCCACAGCTATCATCACCTTTTAGTCCCACTACATTTAAGCCAGTCTTACACTAAAAGAACATTTTAAAAAAATCTGATACATTTATATTGATAAATATATCTCTAGGAAAGGAAGGGATATATAACTATGTTAGTATTATCATCATCTCCTTGCTGACAGTTAAAAAAGTAACTAAGACGACAACATAGTTTTTTCAACATTCACCTTATTGAAATAAGCAAAAGAGCAAATTAACTAACCTTCACAACCACTCAATAGTCATCTGAAGGAAAAAGATTAGGAATTTTATACATGAGAATTTTGGGATCTGTAATCAGAAGAATAAAATAAAATGGATACCTATTCAAAAGATACAAAGACTAAAAATTAATGTTTTCATTTTAATGGTGTATTATTTTTTGTACTATAATATAAATAACGCAAATATTTAGAGTTTACAACCTATTAATTACGTTAATTCCACCAAATGCTATTACTGCACTATGGATAAAGCAGTTGACTGCTTTGTAATTAAATAACAAAGTAAATTATGTAAGAAATGACAAATTAAAGAACAACCAATAGTACAAACATTTATGCACTACTACATATACATATATTTATTAAACTGAATATAAACCTAGAAAACCCATAGAAAGGGGGATTAGGACAATGTCATTTCAGAATTAAAATGGGTATCTCTGTATATCCCCACTACTCTTCATTACTGTGACAGATAAGGTAACAGAGATTGTTAAAAAGATAAGACGACGAATGCTTTAGTCTTTACCGATGACGTCAAGTTGTGGGGTGAGACTGAAGCTGAAGTACAGGCAAAATTAGAACTTTAGTTTGATAAGATGAAATAAATATCAGCATAAATAAAACAGTTGGCTTGGATGTGAACAGGAAACCTGAAAAGATTCATCTTTAAATTGCCACTGAAGACAAAGACATCACCCCAACAATTTCATATACTTCCAACACCACTACTAGGAATGAAATTGGCAATAGAATACAAGAAGTATCACAATTCTACTACTCTGTCACCTCCTGTGAGATGGCTCTTTTCTTCTGGCCTCCAGAGTTACACTGTATACAGCTTATCTAGTAACAATCTTGACCTATAGACTTGTGTCAGCTAACATGACAGCATCACACAACTGAAATGAAGCAACTGAAATGAAGTCCCTACATTGTTGTTTATAGAAAACCAGAATATGGAACAAGGAAATTAGCCAACAACCTGGATTTTGGCAGGAGAATGTTTGACACATTTGAAATGGAAAAACTGAAATGGTAGTCATATGAAGAGAATGGCCCATAATCGGACAGTACAGTATTTTGATCAGAATGTCTCAGGCAAAAGACCACAAGGATGGCTTAAGAGACATTTGGGGGTGGGGGGGGAATCTGGAGATACTTAGCCAAGAGAGATAAAGGATGGCAATAAAAATCAGAACAACAAATGCTCTTGTATCTAACAAACTGAATAATGAGCGCAGTTTTATGAGTGAGGAAGGTAAACTGGGAGCTAGAATTAAGTCATGAGAATTTTTTTTTAAAATATTTGATTTTAATGACAGGTCTAACAGTACCAGAAATGAACTGGCAAAGCAAAAATTCTGAGCTCAGGGCTCCATTGCACAAACATAAACAGACAACAAACAACCAGAAAGATTAGTGTTTAGCTATCCGAGCTCAAAGTTCTAAAGAATCAAACATTAGATGATTATTCACATAATCAATTGTGCAGAATTTAGGAAAATCGGTACGATTTTATGAGGTCATCTACTAAAAAATGTATGATTGACAAAGGACTAACAAAGGACTATGCAAACAGTGAATTTCAATAGCATGATGCTGCCAGAAGTGATGAGAGTGGAATGGATCATGAGGCACGAGCTGAGAAACAACCTACGAGCTGATCCATGATCCAAAGTAGTTGTCCTCTTTCAGCAGCATCAGGCGGAAGAGACGATACAACTGTCAACTTCGTGTCCTCTCGGATTGCACCCTACTGTGAGATCTGATCACCTGTAGTCAACACAGAATAAAGTATGAAAATATTTCAGCTATGCGAAGCAGCGAGTGGTTATGCCAGCAACATGGGTGTGTATTCTGGTGCTCATGTCTAACTCGAGGATTGAAACTCTTCCCGGCATACCGTGGACATACCGAGCAAAGTACTGAAAAAACCAGGGGAATACAGACAGATGGTTCTTCAAATCCTACTTTCTAGGACCATTTGTTAAACTAAAGCAGTTAGCACTGTGATAGCAAACCAATCAGAAATGACTAATCAGAGTTTTAGAGAAAAAGAAAAACAGAACGTGAAATCACCTACATTTACAATTGGTCAATAGGTCTAGTATATTCGAGTTCACATGGAAATTGGCAAGATTGTGGAGAAATCTTTTCATCTGTTAGATCTTCCCAGAATGAATGCCTAAATATTGCATCTTCAGATGTACTCATAGGAACTTTTCCTTTCAAAATCCGGTAAAAGTTTAGCAGTAGTTTTGGTGAGTATTATCGGGAATTAAAAGCAGTGATGAAGTAACAGCAACAACTATACACAGGCTTGTTGGTAAGAATCAACTTTCAAACAGAATACTTGCAGTTAGTGCAAAGAAAGGACACAAGAAGTGTTTATGCAAAGCCTGCTACGACAAGTTGAAACATCCCACTGGTCTCGCTCTGAAGAAACTGACAGCCGTATGCTGCAGTAAATGTGATGTCAGTCTTCGCAATGGTGATGTGTAATTCTAATGCTGAATGGGTGAAAACTGTATGATTAAACATGTCCATTTGGAATATGAGATGCAAGAGAGCATATAATTTGTCAAACTTGCAGCAAGAATATCTGATTATTCTAGGTCTGCATTTTGATATTGAGTTCATGTGATGTCAACGAATTAATCTAAAAAGCCACCTAATTGATACTTTATTTCTTTTGCCTTTGGCAAACTTAAAAATACATTAACAAACACAGTACATGTTTCGACCACTTAGTGGTCATCTTCAGCTGTATATAAAAAATCTTAGATGATAACATTTAAAAGCAAGCACATTGGATCTTAAAACTATATCCCATGGGAATCTAAAAACTATTGTTCTAGATGCTTTAAATGAAATGGAAGATGAAATGAAATGGAAGATGGTCGAAACATGTACTGTGTTTGTTAATGTATTTTTAAGTTTGCCAAAGGCAAAAGAAATAAAGTATCGATTAGGTGGCTTTTTAGATTAATTCGTTGATTATACTTATCGATACAGCCATGAAGTGGACAGCTTGCAATATTCATGTGATGTGTTCTTACTAGAACTTGGGTATACAACTGTATCATTCTTAAAATCAGAAAGGAATAAGATTTTTTCCTAGAAGCCTACACCAATCTGGCACAGAATAGTACCATGTTCTTAAATTATGTTCTGATCTTGAAATAATAAAATAAAAACACAATTTTAAACAAAGGGAAATGAGTGGCTTTTGTCAACCTCGCAAGCACTTACGACACATGAATAAAAGGAAGTTAATGGAGAAAGTGCACAGAACAGATAAAGGATCACCAATATCATCACTGATTGGCACCTTTCTGTGCAAGAGAAAGTTTCACTTCTGTCTCCAGGGTAAGTACACGGAGGATCCAGAAGAACCATCAATCATAATACACCCTGATTCCATACCTACTCAACATCTATGCAAATCAACAGTCAATATTAATTAACACCAAACAGTTGAGATCTATACTAATGACACAATGGTTACTGCCCAAGATTGTCAAGGTAGAATTGAAACTGTTCAAGGCACTAGAGGGTTGTACTTTTACCTCCAAATATCTCAATCTGTATTGTAGGAAGAGACAAGTTTGTTTATTCCACTTCAAGAAGAGTGAAACATGGCAAGAACTCACCAACATGTGGTGAAGAAATAAGATTCCCGCAATGCCCATTGTTAAAATACTGGTTGCCACTGCTGTGTCACACTTAGATCTTGCTTACACCAGGGAAAAAGTCTGCATTCAGAACATTATACAAGCTAACTTACGAACACCAACAAAAGCCCTGACAGTGACCATATCTGGTCACACAAAGCAAATAACCACATGAATAGCGACTAGATATCTAAAACCAACCTCTGCAGATATCATACCTACTTATCAGAATAGTACAACCTCACACCCAAAAGAATGTAGCTGTACATGTAGACAGAATGAAGCACGTAACAGATCCCCCATCATCCACTGCATCGATGCTATAAGGTGACATCGTAAGTCCAGGGGTCCTAGGGGGATTATATGAAGAAACTATCATCAAGGAGAGAAGTGAACTAAATAATCAGATGAGACAGAACTGTTCCTTGGCAGTGATATGCCCTGTACTGTGTGAAGGACATAGAAATTGAAGAGAATGGAAATGCTATGCTGCAAAACCAATTTAGAGAAATGGAACTTCCTTCTTAATGAGGCAGACATCCTGTATGAGTGTGGTGCTGTCTGGAAAGCAAGTCAATTGCAGTTCTGTCTCCAACTTTTTTAATCATGCACAATGGAGGACATTCTTCAGGCTAGTGACAAGGCCATTGCAGCTGCTAATTTTTTTGAAGTTAATGATGGCAGGGGAAAAAAGAAAGGTAGAAATGAAGATTACTTGTGTCTTACCAAACAGTTGCAAACTGAAGAAGAAAATTTAATAAGAAGCCAATAAAACAGTGTTACCAACAGAACAGATTATAGAAATATTTAAATTTATTATACACCTGCATATGAAGGTCTAATAAACAATTGTCACCATTTTGAACTAGGTTATGCAGTATGATTTTATTACTCTCTTCTAAACACATGTAAAAAGTCCTTATTCAAAATTTTTATCAATTGACAAAAGAAACTCTATAGTTAGTTTCCTAATCTTTTTCCATTCATCAATAACTCTGAAATACAATATCGTGAAATCTCCATCGGTAACTGTGGCGATTTACAGTATGGAATTGTTGTGGCCCATGGAAAATACTAAACAAGATCATATGGACAGGAATGTATTTGATTTTTCACAATCAATGTTCTTAGAGATTATAATAAATTTACACTAACTTCTCTACTGTCTTGTAACAGTGAATGAATTGCTCCATTTGATAGCAGTAAAGTCTGTATGATTCCATAAATGAATTTGATGTTACTCCTGATAATAGCAAGTTTTCTCACCATAGCAGGGTAGTTAAAAAACTTAAATGATGACCATGTAGTCTGCTACAACAAACTGTAAATTCAAATATGCCCAGGAATTAAAATCACAACTTGATTCATTGCTCCACAAATGGAGATTTCACCGTAAATAGTATAATAACAAGAAAGTCACTAGAGTAAGCAAGGCAATAGATTATTTGCTAAGACAGCCACATTGTGTTATGATTTTAAGGTACATCAAGGCCATATCCCTTTTTCATAAAAAAGTGAATGAAGAAGCACAGTAAATAAAATAACCTCCTTTACACATGCAGTATTATAATGGACTAGAAATGTATGTTTTTTTAATATTACCACTGGTAAAAACACTTATACACACAAAGATACTTTTAACAAATAAAGAGATCTTTTAAAAATGTACAAGCAATTTTGCACTAATAGGAATGTTGTTTTAAATACAACTACATTTAGAACACCTTTTCTTATATATTGGCACAGTTACAGTACAATAACAAATAAATACTGGATGTTCCAGAAACAACTTAATTGCGTAAAAATGTGAAAAACAATTTTCCTCATAGGACGGACAAGACTGTAATTAAACTTTTGTTATATGGCACCACAAATTACATCAATATGGAAACCAAACACAAGGATACAAACACAGAAAATGAGATCGTTCTCTTTCAAACGGTTTTAAAACTAACATTATTACTGTTAAATATGCCTTCATTAGATACACAATGGATGGAGGTTTTTAAAGATGGAACTCTTAAGTAGCAATACTCCTATTCTTTAGGTGAACTTCCTGAAAACAAATAATTTTCTATATTTCATCTTAAGTGTATGCAGACCATTTTAAGTGGGGATGGCTTTTTTAATGAAGATGTGTTTGAAACATTGTGAGTACAATACATTGCTAGCAGTTCATTAACAATAGATTACATCCCCCAACAAAAAACACCAGAATTCCCAAAATTCAAATTTTGAGTATCCCTAAGTTCAACATCAATATCTGTAAGATTTGTGAAACAGTTTTGACTTCTTACGATTTAAACTTCACATATACAACTCCCACATGTCTCCACATTTCACTCTTATGTCTTGTTTCATACATTATAGTCATTTCACCTTAATGTTATGCCTTTACAGTACACATTTACCTACTGGAATTCAGGAGAACAAATTAGGGCAAGAGGAAGATGAATTAGGGATTGGAATAATTTACCAAAGGAGATGTTTAATAAATTTTCAACTTCTTTGAAATAATTTAAGAAAAGCCTAGGCAAACAACTCATAGGGAATCTGCCACAAGAGTGACAGCCCTAAATGTTGATCAATGGTGACAAATTGAATTTGTTTCACTCCCCCCGACTAGCATAGTTTTTCAGCCTGTGCATTTAAGCACCGTTCAGTATTTTAAAATTATTGTCTACCTGTAAACCACAACTGTGAAAACTTTGTGTAAAACCTATGAAGCAGAGGTTGCTATTGAGTCATACTGACATTGAAAAATGTTTTATTAATGCTTTAATACACAAAATGGGCCTCACAGGCTGAACACCACAAACTGACTTCAATATTTCTGTTGTTTTCCATCATCTGAATTCATGGCTATGCAATATCTTCACACACATTAACTTTCTACACTGTTTGCTGAAAATTAATCATTACTAACCCATTAATACAGTTGTGCATTAGAGGGTTAATACAGTGTTCAGATAACGATGATATACCAGATACCAAACAACAGCCTTTGATTTAGCTACAAGAATGATCTAAGACTTAGGCAAAGTCATTGCACCATAACAGACACAAGCACAGTTTTATGTAATGATTCAACCAGACTGATGTTGCATTATTGATCATGTGGCTTCAATGAAGATTATTCATGGCTTGGCAGTGCATATGATTATTTACAACATTTGATACCTATCAACTCTATGTACGCTTCCAACGTTCTGAGTGAGGAAACAAACGCCAGAGTAGATGCTGCATTCATTGATCTGTTGTGTAATCAGGAGAGAAAAAACACATTTGTGCACTGCATAGCTGCCACCAGTGAAACCTGACAATACCATTACATAACTCAAAAGACAATGCTAAAGCCTCTAAACAAAGCATTCAAGTTTGAAACATCTAAGGAAGGTAAAGACTGCCACCTCTGCAGGAAAGGTCCTAATGATTTTTAGCTTTATAGAGTGATATTAATTCATTTAATTCAACAAACATGGATGAACTATCAACTCTAAATATTATCATTCAATATTATCTTTGCACCTAGAACAAGTACTGCATTGTGATCAATAATTAAAAAATCAATCAATACTGATCTGCATTTAGGACAGTCGCTCAGGTGGCAGATTCCCTATCTGTTGTTTTCCTAGCCTTTTCTTAAATGATTTCAAAGAATTTGGAAATTTATTGAACATCTCCCTTGGTAAGTTATTCCAATCCCTAACTCCTCTTCCTATAAATGAATATTTGCCCCAGTTTGTCCTCTTGAATTCCAACTTTATCTTCATATTGTGATCTTTCCTACTTTTAAAGACGCCACTCAAACTTGTTTGAATCTTCCTCTGCAAGGTTTTCACATGTTTGGTGAACAAGAGAAAAACTGAATAATTTTAATGAATCAAGTAATTGGAAGTCGATTTTGGACATAAGGGATCTGTTTTATACTGGTTAGTATAGTTATAGTTAATGCCTCACAATTAAATGTTGCAAGTGATATGAATAAATAATGTTGGTTTTTAGAATAACCTCTGGAGAAGATAACTGTCGGAACTACCATTACTTGTAGAGTTTTAATTTACAGGTCGACCTAAGAAAAATAAATACAAATCAATGTGAAAGATCTAAAATACACATATTAATTAAAAGAAATTTATATTTTCTAATCTATATTACCCTTCTTTCGGTGCCTAGCATTGTGTGAGGATGATTACCTATCAACATGGTTTATGTCCTTTTCTCAATAATGTGCAGACCAACTTTATTTGCTTTGGTGTCCAGATTGTGCATCATGTCCTGAAGAGAACATTTGGTTTCACATAACAAGTTGTCATCAACAAATTCAAAATCGGTCAGCTGTATAATATGGTCTTTCCAGGGAAGTCATCGCCTTCCTCATAACAGAGTCATTTACTGTCATTTTACTCAAATGCCTAAAAGGAGAGGTTGATAAGGTGTTGTGAGAGGCGCAGGCTGGTTTTCATCATGCTCACACATGTTCTGAACAGATCTTAACACTCAGAAATATTATTGAGCCATGTATAAAATTCCAAAAAATCACTAGCCATACACTTCATAGACTTCCAAGAAGACTTTATATAGAGCATATTGAGAGTCACTCAGGAATATCTGCAGAAGTTATGGAATTCCTGACCAATTCATCTGTGTTTTTCAAGCCATATATCACAACAGTAGCTGCTGTGTGAAAACTGAAAGTGGAATCACAGACTTCTTCCATATTGAAATAGGTGTCAGGCAGGGCTGGATTGTCACCCAACCTATTTCTCCAGTCACTGACTCTGTTATGAGGAAGGCAATGAATGGATCAAACAATGGGGCTTCCCTGGAAAGACCATATTATACAGCTGACCGATTTTGAGTTTGTTGATGACAACTTATTGTGTGAAACCAAATGCTCTCTTCAGGACATGATGCACAATCTGGACACCAAAGCAAATGAAGTTGGTCTGCACATTATTGAGAAAAGGACATAAACCATGTTGATAGGTAATCATTCTCACACAATGCATAATTACAGTTAGGCAGCAGGAAGGTGACCAAGTGCAACAGTTTATATACCTTGGAAGCATTCCTTACAAGATGGTAGTGTGGAAGCAGGTGCCACCTACAGAACTGGAAAAGCCACAGCATCATTTCAACAGTTAAAATCTATGTGGTCAACAACAGTAATAAGCAAAACCAAACTGCAGTTTTATAAGGCAATTGTTATTCCAACTGCGATTTATGCCAGTGAAACATGGCCAGTTTCAGTACAGACAGCACAGAAACTAAATGTATTCCACCAGCACTGCCATTACAGACTATAAATTTCATTGCAAGTGATAAAAATCATTGTTATCCGTATTGAAGATACTGAATGTAGGATGCTAAAAGGTTTGTTTTTTCACCTATTCAATACATATAAATTTTATAAATTAGAAATTTATTATTGATTCCACTTGAGACATGTTTCGCCCTTCATTGAGGGCATCATCAGTCAAATTATCACCTCAAGGTAAAAAATCAGGTACCTGGTTAGTTGTTGACATGCACAAATAAATACATAATATTAATACACATACAAAAATTAGTTGTAAAAAAGTGATGGTTGAACATATAGGTTTATAGATGAAAAGTCAGCACCAATGCGTAAAATTAACATAGTAGAGTTCGGCAGTGGTGCTCTGGAGAAACAATTGACGCAATCATAGGAAAATAAAAAGTTTAAAAATATTTACATTATAACAATTAAGGGAGAAAAGGTGTAGTGTTCGGCGTCAATGTTTGTAACCAAAAATTAATGTCAAAGGTTGGTAACTATACAGTATTTACATTGTTCAATTGAACAGTTGAGATAAAGTTTTAAAATTTACATTATAACATTCAGCGTAAATGTTTGTAATAAAAACTAATGTCAATGGTTGGTAACTATATAGTAATTACATTATCTAATTGGTAACTATATAGTAATTACATTATCTAATTGAACCATTGACATTAGTTTTTATTACAAACATTTATGCTGAATGTTATAATGTAAATTTTAAAACTTTATCTCAACTGTTCAATTGAACAATGTAAATACTGTATAGTTACCAACCTTTGACATTAATTTTTGGTTACAAACATTGGCGCCGAACACTACACCTTTTCTCCCTTAACTGTTATAATGTAAATATTTTTAAACTTTTTATTTTCCTATGATTGCGTCAATTGTTTCTCCAGAGCACCACTGCCGAACTCTACTATGTTAATTTTACGCATTGGTGCTGACTTTTCATCTATAAACCTATATGTTCAACCATCACTTTTTTACAACTAATTTTTGTATGTGTATTAATATTATGTATTTATTTGTGCATGTCAACAACTAACCAGGTACCTGATTTTTTACTTGAGGTGATAATTTGACTGATGATGCCCTCAATGAAGGGCGAAACATGTCTCAAGTGGAATCAATAATAAATTCCTAATTTATAAAATTTATATGTATTGAATAGGTGAAAAAACAAACCTTTTAGCATCCTATGAATTTCATGTTAGATCCGTACTGACGGTTTAACTTCTTACAATTTTGTACAATTTGTAACAAGACGCGCATTGCATGCGTAAAATTTTAAATGTCACTTGGTATGATTGTGTCTCGAATGAAGAAATTCTACAACAAAGTGGATTCACAAAGACGATATTGTGAGACCGATGCATCCATCCAGTGGGACACAATCCAAGATTACCAGAAAACAGATATTCAAAGAATGCAGTCCAATGGGTACCCCTGAGAGGCAAGAAGAAACATATAAAACACTGCAAGAAGACCTTAGAACAGTTGGCATCAGAGTGGAGGATATAGTTGCTGCTTCAGACAGGACTCACTGGAAGAAGCTTGTTGCCCTATGCACCAATGGGTGTGACAGGATTGTTTTATTATTGTGATGATTCCAGATGTTCATACAACTATGCTAACATGAATTTTTCAAAGCAAGCTTTTGGATTTCAATACAATTTTAGGGGTGCATTGTATTCTAGTTCCAGGGGTGCATAATTAGCATAATGGCTTAGCCATTGGCTTTAGACCTGGATGGCTGAGGTTTGATTCTCGGTCGATCCTAGGAAGAAATTTTCATGTGAAAAATCACGGGGTATTAGAAAAGGCATCTGGCCTTAAACCAATATCCCATACTAAAAAATGAGCCAGGTGGCTCTAGTGGCCCCAGAAATACCTAGAATAAGATTAAGAAAGTTTTTAAATGTAATCTAGTCTTTGTTGATTGAACAAATATTTACAAATAAAATTCATAAATGAAACATGATATAACTACCATAACTGCCCTAAATTCCTGTCTTCAAATCATTAGAATATAAGAAACACTTCTCAGAATCAATAAAAGTGATTTATGGTACTAAAGGTTCATTTTACTGTGGTAGGGACATCTTTGGTAAAAAGTCCAGTATGTGACCTATTTGATAAGTGATCAGTGATAAGTGTTACCGTACACTGTGTAATTTATAGTGCTAGCCTAAGGTGATAACCGTTAAATTTTAGGAAATAATAATGCTGTATGTTTAACATTTCTTCAATTGGTATAGATTTTAGGAGATAATGAAGGACCAAAATTCTGACCTGAAAAGATTGGTCACAGGTCTCTCTCACATTAAGCACTCTTAAATGCCAACTGACTGTACTGGGATACAATCCCTCAATTTTGAACACAGACAGCAAAAACCTATCCAACTATGCTATGCAGTTGGTCGTTAAGTTGGGGCTTAATTTAAAGCACTTTCCCAGTATTTTTCTGGAGAGTGTAACTGTGTGGAAGAACTCCAAACCAAAGCCACCCTCGAGATATCTCCAAAACTACTCAAATATGGCTTCTCAATCTTGTAACAGTACACTCAGTTTTTAAAGAAATATCACTAATCATACAATAATTGTGAACATAATGGTCAGGAAAACCATACTTTAATTTTTAAAATGCTTGCACAATTTAAATCTCCTCAACAGGTGATAGAAGAGACTATTCTAAGCAACCCACAAGAAAAAAAAGAAAAGAATTTTTTTTAAATATATATGCCAGCAATCTTTAAAATAAAAATTAAATATTAAACAAAATAAATGTTTTTATGTTTTCAGTCATTTCTTCACGCAGTAGTGTCACACTAAGTCTGCTGTAACCAGATAGGGTTGAGTCGAGGCAAGGTCAGTAATAGGAAGTTTTTGGGGAACCCAAGCACGACTTTTCCTGTTGAGAGAGGAGAGGAGAGGAGAGGAGAGGAGAGGAGAGAGTCAACTGATAAGAGAACAGCAGTGCTTGTCTTGTAAAATCACTAAGTAAATAAATTGCTGTCGTAAACTCATACAAAGGATTGGGATGATTGGACCAGTAGTACTGTGTAACCTACCTAATAAGTGTGGAAGTCATTGATTGATGTTGTTTTAAAGAACAAAATGCTTTCAATAACTAGCCTTGGTGTGAAAATCTCTGAAGAACAGTGACAAAAGTCTGATCACTTGGGAGTCTTTGGGTGGGAATATGTTCCCAATACATTTGTCCCGCTCTAGGTCTATTACATCTTGCCTCACCATAAAAATCATATCATAGGTAATAAAGGATTTTGAGCACTATGAATAAAAACTGGAAGACATCCTAAACCGAACAAAGCGTAGATCATTGAACGCCAGGTTTAGAGAAAGAATGCAAAGATTTTGGGCTGCAAAGAAGGCTTCCAGTAATGTCTGATTGTTGTTTAATGCGGTCTCAAATGGCCGTAAATGAATATCATAATTTCATGATTTAATAAAGCCATTTTGCCAGTTCTCAGAGCTCATACCGCCTGCAGGTCGTAGTGCACTGACCTGAAGACACATCCTATATAGTTACAGAGACTCTCTTCAGAATATAGAGAATTTTACCCTGAGAAATAATATTAATTTAGATGTGGATTGAGCATTTAGATACAGTACTAGCCAGAGCCAGTGACACAAATTATGATGAAGTTCCAAGCAGACGTGACATACAGACATACATATACACCTTTTGTCCAGTTACAGTTCTTCAACAAAAGAAGTTGTAGTACAGAGAGTCTTTTAGAAGCTGGATGGCCATATTAGAGAACTGGTACACATGGTGGATGCAAAGTGTTGGTTGTGTTGTCATGTCATGTCATGTCATCAACAGTAATAAACTTAGTTGGACTCTGTAGGTACAGAGAGAGATCACAAGGTATTCACAGCATTTATTAGAAGTCCAGAAGTCATGAAGTTCATAACACAAACTTAATGGAGGCCTGTAGGCATAAGTGTTTCTGATGAGTCTTTCATTTTTGCACATCTTCAGTGGTGTTGCAAAAAAATTATCCAGAGGATTTGATGAGAGCAGGTTTTGGCTTCAGGTGTATAATTGTTAACAAGTGCAATGTTGACTTGGGGTGCAAATTCTGAAGAAAGTTTCATCTCTAACAGGCTCAGTATGGTATGTTGTACGCTACAACTCTTGCTCATTGTGGGGTTTTGTAGGGGGAATGTAAACAACTCTAGAACACGGTTGAACTTCTTCCATTTCCACAAAAAGAAGGAATCAAGCCACATCTGGAGGACAATGTTTGTCCAAATGATCACATGGTGTACAATATCTTCAAGATGACAAAAGTCTTTAACTAGGAAAATTTACGTAACTTTGTATCACGGGACAATACCTGACTTATTCTGTTATAATACCTACAACACTTACAAAACTTATCACTGTTTCTAAGAGGTATGAAACATGTATTACAGGCATTCATCTTCTACCACCTCAATTGTCATAAACTGCTGCTGCTGTAGGTTCACAGCATATCCGTGTAGAATCTTTAGTAATACTAGTATATTTGAAATCTATACATGAAATAATGTAAATACGATCACTTCATGTAATTCAGCTACATTACCCATGGATGTAAACTTGTGAAAAGAGTAATGGATGCTCGTGGTATTACCATTTATTTTCTATCATATTTATACCATATAAACTATTTTTTCTTTAATACGAATATTATACAAATATAATAAATAGGTAATAATTATTTACAGGACTAAAGACCAATTAGACTGTACCAGTACTCTACTCAAACATTCACATGTGCACATCTATGCCTACAACGGTTTGAACTTCAATAAAAGTATGGATCTACAAGACTAGGTATGATGTAAAGCCTTGTCATGCAAGGTTCTTTCTTAATGTACAATATTAACACTCAATGGTATCATGTGCAAATTATTAACACATCCTATGTTTGTAGCCTTGTGTAATTAGAAATTTCATATTTCAGTTTTCTGTGACAAAGATAAAAGTTGTTAAAAAGAAATAAACCTTTTACAATTGCACAGGAATAATATATGTCTAATGTAATAGCTAACAAATCACCAGTACAAACATAAGTTCAGTCACGTTGGTGTATCGAAAATTCATTCTTAATACAATAGAGCAGGAAAGCCCCATATTTACATTCTGCAAATAACACAAATAAGCATGAAATCAAATACTTCTGTGCTTGTGATATAGGTATACCAGTCCTACCCAAATAAGAACAACCAAGTCATTTTCATCATGTTCAAAAGACTGTAAGAGGGTTCAGTCCATAAAAAATGCTTGATTGCAGACCAGGAAACGGAAGCCCACTGATGTTTTAGAAAATAATCAACTGTGCCTATGGTGCTAAGCTCATTCAGTAGAAGGAAGTCATAATAAGTAATAGCCTGGTTCCATTAATATTTTCACTAGGTAATGTTTTAGAGGACTGTAATTAATACATAAAACATATCTGAATATTGTTTTAGTGGGCTACATCAATCAATATGAGTATGAAAGAAGTCCAACTTTTGGTCCAATTTTATTTCATTTTAATATCAGGATGCTTATATTAGCCAATATAGTGGCAATCAAGATAGTTTATTCTAGTTAGCCAGTATCCTTTTCAAATCTGAGTAAAATCTATAATATTTAGCACAATTTCTTGCAGTTATTACTCAAATCAAGGTCCAAATTTGCATCTCTAATACAGTTCAAGCTTTTGCAGGTTAACACCTATATCTTACTTCATTTAAAACATATTTCAAATTCCATCTATATATACCTACAATTATTTCCCAATAATTGTCTGTTCTACGGTTGTAATAGGAAAATCTTAGTATTTAGGCTATGGATAGAATCTGAGTAAAAATTATAGTATCAATATTATATGGAAATGTACTCTTTGGGATCATAGGGGCATTATTAGAAGATTAGTGTTCATAAGACTGTCAATGAAATTTTACAATCTAATGTACCAATTTCTAAAATGGAATTGCATGATAAAGAGTCAAAATACTTCTTTACTCACTGGCTTGCAAGGATAGATTTTTCTGTCATGAGTCCATATTGCTACACTAATATTTCCATGGATATGTATCAATATTTCTTTGAGTTCAAAACGTTTCTAATAAAACTAAACCCCATGGCACAACAGCCCCGAAGGACCATGGCCTACCAAGCGACCGCTGCTCAGCCCGAAGGCCTGCAGATTATGAGGTGTTGAAAACGTTTTTAATAGATGTCTGAAATTGTATTTCTGCTGTTTTTCATAAAGCACAACTATTTAGATACATATTTCATTGTCACAGTGGTTACAAATGTCAGTCAAGACAACTGCCGTGTAAATGTAAAGACAACATCATGAATAACTTCTAATGAACCTGATTGCACTAGAATTTAGAAGATAGTAATTTCAGGGACAGTTCACCTGAGGCAAGTAATGGCAAATTACTTTCTATGTTAGTATAAGTTTTTTGGAAGAATTAGGTGACAATGAAGAGAAAGTGGAAGAAGCTGGAGGTTGGCATGTGGCTGTAGACTATAATTCCAGGAGGCAATGATTCACAGGATCAATGCCTGTCATCATACCTGCTAATGATATGATGTGGTGGTATTTTTTTTTCTTTCTTGTATATGCTTTACGTCGCACTGACACAAATTGTTCTTATGTCGACAATAGGATAGGAAAGGCCTAGGAATGAGGAGGTAGCGGTTGTGACCTTAATTAAGGTACATCCGCAGCATTTGTCTGGTGTGAAAATGGGAAACCATGGTAAACCATCTTCAGGGCTGCCGACAGTGAGGTTTCAACCCACTATTTCCTGGATGCAAGCTCACAGCCGCGCGCCCCTAACAGCACAGCCAACTCGCCCGGTGTGGTGGTGATTACTGTTTAAAGAACAAAGACAATCATCCTCTATTAACACTAATCAGAAGAGAAAAAAGAAGGGCCACAAAGGGCGTGATAATGAAAGACTCGCTAGACGCCGCAAACCTCTGTTGGGGTTGGAAAGGAACAAGAGTTGACCAAGGGAGACCAGACAGGAAAGATGACAGCGAGGAGCCTAACATAAGTGGAAGCAATGCCAGACTCAGCTAGAGCAAGAATGGTCACCAACCCATGCTCCAAAGTTCAGATCCCCTGGTTCCCCTATCATTCACTTCTTATAACAGGCATGGGATACCATACTTCTACTGCCCCCACCCACAGCAGGAATGAGATGATATGCAAATGGGTACAAGAAATTACATTTCTGTGTGCTTGATGTGGCAATGCTGAATACTAGCATTATTCACTACATTCTGAATCTTAGCAAAAGGATGATTAGCTCTCCCAGTTTCGGAGTTAATGTTATTAAGCAAATTTTGGGAGGTGGTGTTCAGCCTGATCACCCTACAAGAGGCAGGCCCAGTACAGGAAATACACCACTAAGATTACATTGGGGTCACTTGCCTACCAAACACCATGTGAAGGAAGGTCTCTTACGACAGAAAAATCACCAAGGGGAAGAAAAGGAATGAATCACATTATGAATGTTATAAATATAAGGTGACATTGTATTTAGGCAACTCTTTCATAATCCATGAACTGTTGTTAGAAATTGATTATGTCAACTGTCCCTACAATACCTCACAAAACTGAAACGTGAAAAAGTGTGTTTTAGAGTGTAAATGTCTTCGGTTTCTATACACCTTCGGCCACACATAACACTGTTAGCCTGGCTTCAATCACGTTAATAAGTTAGGGCCTCACCTGCTCGCCACTGCAGCAACCAACCAGGGTCGAGCCACGTGGGCAAGGCAGTACCTCTGCTACCATTCTTTTATCTCACTGCAAGCCTCCCGGACGCCACAAGACTGGAAGGTGAACCCAGAGGATGCTGGAGCCTTCTCCCATAGTGAAATATCTGAAAGGGCTGGCCTCCCTATTTAAGGCTGGCTGGATGAGCTTCAGCGGTTCAGTTCTGCCAGCGATTGAAAAGGTTGAGTTTTGTCAGATGTACAGTTGAACGAGTGCATCTGTGGAGCACTGGATCAGCCGGTGGACAGTAAAGACCGAGAGCTGTTGTGTGTGTGGACTGACAGCGAGTGTGGGATAGTGCAGCTGAACAGCAAGGAACATTGAGCGAAGAAAGCCGTGAGTAAGAGTGTTTAGAGTAATAGTTCTAGTTTGTAAGTGTTAGTGAATAACTAGAGTGATCGAGTTAGTGAAAGTAAAGAGAGCACGTGAGAAATGGTATATTTGTTTGCCTGTGTAGTTGTGTAAGCAATTATTAGTTAGTCAATAAATCCTAGAGTAAATGTTACCAGATGTGTGTATTTACCCACCTGCCTTCACGTTACAATATGTAGAGACAGTCAATGATTTTCTTGAATTAAGTAGTTCTACCAAATGATGCATTTTAAGCAAAATTAAATCACAATATCTGGACAATTTTTTACACGATAAATTGCAATTCAGTGGGTTAAAGATAGGAAGATTAAAGGCGAGAATAACAAAAGCAGAGGAACTTCTTTCTCCCAACTCATATAAAATTCTTCAATAGAATGTTGCTGTTCAAATTACAACATTCAACATTAGTAGCTATCTCTGAGGGTAGATTTTGATGGTTGATATCAGTTCTGTGCATGTTTTTTAGATTAGACTGTATCAAAATGATACGAATGACAGAAATAATTATCTCCACTGTTTCAATTTACATCATACACTATTCGTGCTGATTTTCAAGTGGAAGAAATATCCGACTTTAAAGATTAAGTAATTAAGATTTTAAAGTACCTATTTGGTAGAACTGGCATTATAGCACAAGCACAGATAAGTTCCCTTTTACATTTCTACTTCATACAACCCTCACACTCTTCATCAATATTCTGTAACAAATTTGGATTAGTTTAAAGGTGGTCAACATACTAGTTTTTAATTTATAACTTCTCCAATTTTGAGGACAAAGTAAAAACAAGTGAAAAAAATTCTTAATAATTTAATATACAATTACTTTATGACAAACTTCAAAGAACCGGCATCATATTGGTGTATGAAATTCTAAAAATGTGAAAAGAAAACTGGCATCCAGCACAAACATCATCTTATTTCAACTCTTTTCTATAAATGCACTACTTCTATTTAATAGCTTAAGACAGGATAGAAATAATTTCTCTGCAAATAACATAAATCTATATTAATATCATCAACTATATTAAATTCATTTTTGTGTTGATAACTTCAAATAAATATATGCCTTTTAGTGATAAGACTGGCTCTAACATACACTATGTACAGTATATCACAAGCAGGGAGAGATGAAGGATGGGTTATTGCACACTGGGACTAGCTTAATAGTACCGCCAACTTTTACTGCAGTAAAAATCTTACCAGAAGATAAAAGAGACTTTTTTACCCCATTAACTTCATTACTGCTTCTAGAATCCACAATTTTACCTAACACAGGGATAGAGGAAAGGTTTGATGGGACGACATAATACTGTAAAGAACTGGAGTGAAACACACTATTTTGAGAAACATAAATAGAACTCTTCTTTGAGGAAGGCTGAATGTGACAGGTGTTGTGAACTACATGGTTCTTAGTTAATTCAGCTGATGTTATCAAAGAATTACTGTTTAATTTACTTGAAGAAGCATTAGAAAAATTCCATTGCTTTCCTTCAGGAACATTCAAATCTTGAGCAATATCTTTTGTTACTTCATTTACATTTGAAGTAACAGCAAAAAGTGGAACTCCAACAGTAAACACTGGCTCTTGACCATCGGGTGGTTTGCTTGAACACAATCCATTTTCAGGAGAAGGCTGAAATTGCTGGGTTGCAGTAGGTATTACTTTAACCAGTTTACGGGTTACTTTTATCATATTTTTTGCTTTACCATTTCCATTGCAAGTTTTCTTAGTGTTTGAATTACTACTAACATTCTGATCAGACTTATTTTTGTCAGATTTCACTTGACTTTGTTCAGTACAGGAGTCAATGTTACTAATGGGAAAAAGTTTCTTCCTAGCAGCACCTACTGTTCTTTTTTCAGGCAACCTTTCTGTGGGACTGGGAGTTTCTAGGGATTTTAATCTTTTCAGTTCTATTTCAGCAACCTGCAAGATGTCTGTAAGGGAATCATTACTAGAACTGTTGTGGCGGCTCAGTGGTTTCCCAGAGGTGAAGCTCTGATTCTCCGAGCATTCTGTTGAAAGTAAAATTTTTAATGCATTATTCAAAGCATAAACAAATTCAAAGACACACTTTAGCAATGTAAAGCAAATACAACATAACAAACATACAGAAAAGGAAAACCTGAAATTCATACATATACTGTACCAACATAGAAACACCAAAAACTTTACAAAGGTCATATGAAGTGTACAGGCAGTTATAAAAATAAACTACGGTCAATACCTTCAGAGGTATAGTTAATTTAAAGTACAATGAAAATGTATGGGAAACATGGAACCTGTTATTTTGGGCATGACAGGCATATACTGAAATTACGAAAGAAAATGCAAATAACGATTTATGACTACATGTATTGAACCCAACTGGTTCATGTCATTGGCATATAAATGTTGTAGTTGGACAAAAGTAAAATTATATGAGGTAGAATCTATAAGTGAAGTAGGATGTACAATCTGCACACTTTTTAGCGATAGATTTACACCCTAGAGCTGAAGCGGTCGACCTCGGCAATCTTCGAGATTCGTACTGGCAATCATTGAAACACAAACTATGAATCGCTTATGCATCGCTGTGCGACGTCTGGCGTACACTTTACGTACTAGTACTGTTGTTATTTACACAGCAAAGCCAAACTATAGAATTCACTCTATGAATAAGATTCACATCGAGAAATGTTATATAATGTGTGTGTGACACAGTTATTGGCTTAAAATAACAAAGATTTAGAAAATTCACATCGATCGATCATATTATCGATTCATACCAGATTTCATTTCCATTCAGTTGACAGTACTTACGGAACCGGAAGCGCTCTCTTCTTACTCCTCAAACCCGTACAGAAATCTATCGCTAAAAAGTGCGTAGATAGTATGTCACAATCCAGCTTGCTAAAAGCGCACATGTAAAGAACAGCAAATATTGCACCAGAAAGAGGGTAATGGAACTTTTCACTCTAAAGAGAGAAATATGAGATCAACATGCGACAGCGATACTAAATTAAGTTGGCAAAACTTTCAAACCAATGAATAACAAGATAGCGCGTTAGGAAAGAAATCGAGGCAGCAGCAGGGACACCAATATGATGGCGCTGTGAAATAAGCTTAAATCCAGAAGTAGTGATTATTAAAGACAAATAAGACTTTTACGTATTTATAAAAATGCAATTGTCATATACTGGCAAACCTTTTTAATTAGATATGTGGCTACTGGAGACAGGATATGTTGAAACTGGTCCGTGGAATCCTGAAACTTTGTCCCATGAGGCACGCGGATGGGAGGACGCCAAGTGGTGAAGAGAAGCACTCTACTCTTAGCTTCGGGACTGAATGGTTCGGACGCATATTGTGATCGTCGCCGTGGACTGAACATTTATTGATGTAAAGGAACAATAACTCACCTCGTCCTGGACTTAATCTGCAGGGATTTTTCCCATAAGGGAATAATTTATATTAAATTGTCACAGATTGAATTATTACCTGTAAAGCGCCGATAGACACGTTCGAGCTTGATTTACTATTGAATCGCGGATTCTTGCTGAAACAGGATGCTAATTAAACTGTTCTGGGAACTGAACGCGATTGAGAAGAATGTATTTTTGTGTTTATAATTTGTATCATAATTAATTTGTATTTTCTGTATGCTCAGTGATTATCAAGTTTGTACGGACACGTGTGTACCAATTGTGCCGTACATAAATTGTGACAAGAACATGGACCTCAAGAGGAGAATTTTTACTGACGGTTGCGTTTCCATCATGATGGAGTGAGCACCGCATCGATGGGCCGACCCGATGGCTGAGGTGGTGCGTGGCTGAACATGGAGCGAACCAGACTAAGATGAGTACATCTGATTTTATCTAACTTCATTATGCATGAATCAGCTTGTTATGTAAATTTGTAAATAATAGTAACTTCTTGTATGTGATGGTTAAGTTTGTTTCATTTAAAATGTAGCAAGGGTCAGCTAGATTTAGATAGTTAATTTTTGTAGCACTAATGCCTTAGGGGTGTGTATTTTATATATATGATCTTCTGAAGTGGTCTAAGCGTGTGGTAATGATCTTCTGGAATAATATGTGTGTGTTTATATTTTAATAAGGATAGATTGCATTTAGTCCCAGGTTCAATTCCTAGCCAGGTCAGGGATTTTTACCTGGACCTGAGGGCTGGTTCGAGGTCCACTCAACCTATGTGATTAGAATTGAGGAGCTATCTGAGAGGGAGATGGCGGCCCCGGTCTAGAAAGCCAAGAATAACGGCCGAGAGGATTCGTCGTACTGACCACACGACACCTCGTAACCTGCAGGCCTTCGGGCTGAGCAGTGGTCGCTTGGTAGGCCAAGGCCCTTCAAGGGCTGTAGTGCCATGGGGTTTGGTTTGGATTTTAGATGGCATTTAGTACATTTAAGTAGTTCTTGGGTTAGTATTAGTGGCATGTTGCATGATTATTTTCAATCTTCAAGAGAAATTCATTTATATTGTGCTACGGATTTAAACCAGTGATCATCAGCAAACATTACAGTGTATACACTGACTGACAGAGCAAATGCAACACCAAGAAGGAGTGGTCAGAACTTTATGCCAATTGCAGGGTAGACTGACGTCACTTAGGTATGCTCATGATGTGAAATGCGCCGCTGTGCTGCGCACGTAGCGAACGATAAATGGGACACGGCGTTGGCGAATGGCCCACTTCGTACCGTGATCTCTCAGCCGACAGTCATTGTAGAACGTGTTGTCGTGTGCCACAGGACACGTGTATAGCTAAGAATGCCAGGCCGCCGTCAACGGAGGCATTTCCAGCAGACAGACGACTTTACGAGGGGTATGGTGATCGGGCTGAGAAGGGCAGGTTGGTCGCTTCGTCAAATCGCAGCCGATACCCATAGGGATGTGTCCACGGTACAGCGCCTGTGGCGAAGGTGGTTGGCGCAGGGACATGTGGCACGTGCGAGGGGTCCAGGCGCAGCCCGAGTGACGTCAGCACGCGAGGATCGGCGCATCCGCCGCCAAGCGGTGGCAACCCCGCACGCCACGTCAACCGCCATTCTTCAGCATGTGCAAAACACCCTGGCTGTTCCAATATCGACCAGAACAATTTCCCGTCGATTGGCTGAAGGAGGCCTGCACTCCCGGCGTCCGCTCAGAAGACTACCATTGACTCCACAGCATAGACGTGCACGCCTGGCATGGTGCCGGGCTAGAAGGACTTGGATGAGGGAATGGCGGAACGTCGTGTTCTCCGATGAGTCACGCTTCTGTTCTGTCAGTGATAGTCACCGCAGACGAGTGTGGCGTCGGCGTGGAGAAAGGTCAAATCCGGCAGTAACTGTGGAGCGCCCTACCGCTAGACAACGCGGCATCATGGTTTCGGGCGCTATTGCGTATGATTCCACGTCACCTCTAGTGCGTATTCAAGGCACGTTAAATGCCCACCGCTACGTGTAGCATGTGCTGCGGCCGGTGGCACTCCTGTACCTTCAGGGGCTGCCCAATGCTCTGTTTCAGCAGGATAATGCCCGCCCACACACTGCTCGCATCTCCCAACAGGCTCTACGAGGTGTACAGATGCTTCCGTGGCCAGCGTACTCTCCGGATCTCTCACCAATCGAACACGTGTGGGATCTCATTGGACGCCGTTTGCAAACTCTGCCCCAGCCTCGTACGGACGACCAACTGTGGCAAATGGTTGACAGAGAATGGAGAACCATCCCTCAGGACACCATCCGCACTCTTATTGACTCTGTACCTCGACGTGTTTCTGCGTGCATCGCCGCTCGCGGTGGTCCTACATCCTACTGAGTTGATGCCGTGCGCATTGTGTAACCTGCATATCGGTTTGAAATAAACATCAATTATTCGTCTGTGCCATCTCTGTTTTTTTCCCCAACTTGCATCCCTTTCGAACCACTCCTCCTGGGTGTTGCATTTGCTCTGTCAGTCAGTGTATTTAAAGTCTTTGTACATTGGTAAGTGATTTTATTTTTGTCAGGTTAATGATATGTGCTGCGAGTTAATTCATATTTTCAACATTTCATTATTGTGTTTATTCTTGAGCCTTGTTTGAGATAGGATACCTTAACGCTCAGAACGCTAGTGAGAGGAAGAGAACCAAGGATAATGTGGAATGGAATATGTCAAAGTTGATATGTGAATGTAAAGAGATTATGTGTTCTTGATGAATAACAGTCATGAATCCTGGTAAGGTTTGAACCAATGGTTATGATAATTGAAGGCGAGATTTCGTGTATTCCGAAATGTAGATTGCAAGGAATTTTTGTTACAAGCCCAGTGAAGGCTAGATTATTTGGAAGAGATTGAATGAGCTCGCCAAGAACATGGAGATATCGTCAAGTGATGACACATATATACGAGGCGCAAATGTTCCAAGTTGAGACTTCTCCACTGTACTGCATTCTCATGTGTTAAAGAATAAACCCCGTTGAAATAGGGTCATCAAAGACTAGTTATGATGTCATTTTTATATAATTCTAATTGATCAGGTAGGCCACAGGACATAGATATTTAAAGAGTTAACGTCACTGAAGTACCACTCTAGTTAAAGGTAGGGATTTTCAGGTCACTGTAATGAGGCGTCACTGTAATGATGAACGCCACTTCGACTCTCGACCAGGTCGATGGACTTGGGATTTCCTGATGGCGATTATTGCTGGATTTATTTTGTTGTTGTATGTGAATTACGTTTATTATGTATTTTGGCAACGCAAATTTTGATTTGTGGTTTCAGTTCCATGTGGTTGCTATATTTGAGGCAGGGGTTTTATTTCTGCTGCAGTAGAGTCAGTGTAGATGTAAAGTCTTTGGGGAATTTTGTGTTTTTTGTACTACGTAGGGCCCTTTGTTACAGATTGTGTTTTATTTAGTGCGACTATAAACATAAAACAGCTGATTATGTATGTGTGGAGTTAGTATTTTCTTTGTAAAGATTAGATATTCTCACATAGTAGTTGTATCCGATGTACTTGTCAGTCCGCGTTCATTTCATGATAGTTGTTGCAGATGGAGGTAGTAAGCCATAACAGATGAAGATTTGATAACGATTAATGAATTAATGTACAGTGAATAAATGTAACTTAATGTTTTTAATGAAATACAAATCAAATTAATTGATAAAGACAGCACAGGCCGACTATATTTTGGAAATAATGTTTAATAAATAAATAAATAACTAAACCCAAGAGGTAATTAAAATAAAATGAATTAAACTGACGTTGGCAAAATCTTGTTGTAACGAAGTCTTAAATATGGATCTATCGAATAATGTAATATTTCAACCACTTAATATGTATTTCTTTGAAGTTGGAGTTTACGAAAGAGTATTGTTTTTCTGTTAGAAATTTAATGAGTGGAATTGGTTTGAATTTGAAACAGGCCAACTTATTAAACTTAATGAATAAAGCGTTGGTGCTTAATGGAAAATAATATTAAATGAATCTATTTGTAAATTGATCCATTATTATGGGTTTCAGCTGACCTAGTGAGAGTGAGTAGTAGCTTTTATTTTTGAAGTGTTATCATTTTTTAACATTTTTCGTATTCGCTTTGCCAAAGTTCTTCTTTTCAATAAATTTTGTTTTACAAAAAGGTTCTCATTCGTAATCTTTTTATTATTACTTTCTCTCTTATCCTTCCTGCTTAGTAATTTAAGATTAGTTTATATTATTTGAAGATATCACCAGGGATCGCCCGTGTACAACTCTGGGATCATAGCCGGCGCCCAATATCATAGGCCGGAAGGGTAGAGTACATCTTTCTCCTTGTTTATCAGCATTTGTCCCCTAATGTAGGGTCTGGTCTGCTATATGACTCCACTTGATTCACCCATGGGTTGCCGGGTGTAGGTTTACATTCTTCATTTTGTATACAGCCCATTGTTGCTTAGGTCATACCTTGCCAATTCACGCTCATCGAGCCAGAGAGCTCTGAGCCGGCTTAATGCTTGACTCAGAGTAGTCGTGATTTCTTGTTTTAAGAGGAAGTGCAACCTCACAACTTGACTAGTAACACACACTCACTCTCTCTCTTTCTCTCTCTCTCCCGCCCCCCTTGCTTGTTCTGTTTCTTGCTTTGGACGGTCTGCATGCAGACTTCGGAAGGCGATTCAAAGAAGCGAAGGAAATGCAAAGTGAATTGACAGTTTATGACACCATTTTCCATCCTGCTTGTAGATACCGCAGCCAGCTATTACACAGATTTGATCAGGTTACAGTGCTATACAATCCTTAAAGATTGGCACTATTCTATAAGAGATCTTTTACGCTTTTATGAACATTTGTCCCATCAAGAGTTTCCACGACAATATGCACAGGCATGCCAATTTGCTGCAATGTTTGGATCGACATATGTTTGAGAGCAAATATTTTCAATAACGAACCTTATTGTCTAAAAGAAGATCATGCATGTTAGATGCAGTTTTAGAAATTACATTATGCATCCAATCAGTGTGAAACATTTATCCCAATATAACTAAACTGGTGGCATTCAGGAGATGTTAGGTTTCTACTTCAAATAATGAAGAAAATTGTGTTAATTTTAAAAGGGACCCAATTTCTCGTTAGATTATGTGATATACGAAAGCTGATACTTACACGTTTGTGTTAAATTTCGAACATCAAATTTGTTTCGAATTTGTGAGATAAAATCATTTCCATTTATATATTTCTTGATGTAATTTCTCTAGTTTAAAATTCTAAAACAAGTTTCTAATGATTTGAGAGATAATAATTTTCTATACTTTAAAATAATAATACTTTTATTTTTTAAATTGTGTTAATTTCAAAACTAATGCAATTTTATTTTTGATGTAATGGGTTAAAATATAATTAACATTTATAGTTTGATAGAATAATTTACCTTTGTTTACATATGTGTTAAAATAGGAAATATTGACATTTTGTTTCGATTTGTGTTTTTTTTACAAATCACCCATGTTTAAATGTTTAAAATATTTAATTTTCATTTATTTTTAAAAGTCAATTATGTTCACTTTATGTTTATCATGAGAATATCAGGTGAGACAGTCTTTTCCCCATTGCTCTTTAGGGTGAACACCTGCCTGATCCTGCTGTTCAGGCACTCGATCATATCTACCTTGCTCAGCGCAGTTACTCAGCTCACTTGCAGGTTAGGCCTAGCTGTCCAGAGTCACCTGGTGAACAGTTAAGCAGCACGACTGATGACCACGACTTTCAATCAGTAGCTGCCATCTTTTCAATAGAATTGACTCATATATTTCCTCCGTGATCAGCACAATACCAAATTGTTTCCTTTTATGTCTACAATAGTAAATGTTCTGCCTCTTCTGTACTCGGTGAACACAAACACAAATAATGGAACAGTAAGTAGAATACATAAATTAAGATACAGTAAAGTAATTTATTAATAAAAAATTCAGTATTCATACTATTCTAAACCTAACATTATAAATTAATGACACCAACCCATAAGTCAATTGAACCTTTCACAAACATCTGATCGCCAGGAAGCCCTTATCTGCCGGGCTGAGTGTCTCAGACGGTTGAGATACTGGCATTCTGACCCCAACCTGGCAGGTTTGATCCTGGCTCAGTCCGGTGGTATTTGAAGATACTCAAATATGTCAGCCTCTTGTCAGTAGATTTACTGGCACATAAAAGAAGAACTGCAGAACTATTTTCCAGCACCTCTGTATGCTGAGACTGTTTTGAATCTTCACAGTGGCTGTATTTTCCTTATACACGGACTTGAGGAGATCAATCAAAAGGAGTGGCAAACCCATGTCATCCAATATTTTCCAAAGATGGTTCTATTTGACAGTATCGAAGGCCTTTTGGTAGTCAATAAAGCACAGGTATACTGGAACATTGAATTCTCTAGCCTTTTCTATGATTTGTCTTAGGCATAAGATCTGTTCTCGAGTGCCTTTCCCTTTCATGAATCCAGTCTGGACTCGAGGAATTTGATACTCTAGGAATGCTCGGAGTCTCTTGTGCAAGATATGAAGCATAACTTTACTGGCATGTGAAATCAAAGCAATTAAGCGATAATTTCCACATTTTTTTCCCTCGATTCTTTCTTGTGGATTGGGACAAAAATTGACTGTACCCATTCCTCGGGACATCTTCTAGAATTCCATATTGCTTGGCAGATTTTCAACAGCATTTCAAATCCAGCATCGTCTGTAGCTTTCAAGACTTCTGCACTTATTCTGAATAGTTGATGCTTATTGTATCTTGTCTGTTTACATCACTAGTCTTACAATAACTTCTTTTAGACTTGCAGTGCGGGTATTTAGATCCACTGGAATGTCATCCTTATTAAGAGACAAGGATACAACACTAGGGCTTATCTTGTGCTCTGTCTTAGCACTTGAGGCTTGTGACCACGTCAGGTAGCGCCTGTATTACCTTTCTCCCCACACTTTTCTTAAAAGTTTCAACAGAAACAGTTTTCTAGGTTGCATAGTTACATTAACAGAGATAGAGCTGAGATAAGGATACCCAAGAAAGCATAGCGAAAGTGAATCTTGTTAAAGAGTTCTCTACCAAATTAAAAATCTTCTTCTGCAAAGTTACAGGAAGTGCTATAAAGTGTTTTAATGTGAACACTGCTAGACACAAAACTGCTGAGATAAATGGGGAATAAGATGTATCTATTTTTTAATCTATATTTTACTTCAATTAAATATTTTGTGCTCCCAGCGACTGTCGGCAAATTCTTAATTCCGATAACTAATATAGTTTTCATTGGTTTGCAGGAGCAGCAACGTGGTCTCTGTCACCATTGTGTAAGAATGCAATATTAATTACGATGGGTTTTAGATGCTGTTCTTTTTAAATCAAGAAATATCTTTAGTCAATGACCGTAATCTAATGGTTCATAATGAATTTATGGTAGAGACTAGTGGAATTACGTTAGAAGAACTACCAGTAGTAAGGAAATTAATTGAAGTAACGCAATAAGATTGTATTATGAACGACATTTTTGACATAAAAGAACTAGTGGAATAAATATCATATATCATGGTTATATCTTCCATTTTTTAAAGTCATATTTAGCTGTTTGTAAGAGCATATTTGCTTAGAGGGAGCAAGATATTTTTGACAATTTTTGATATTCCTAAAAAGCAAGACAACAAAAACAAGCACAGCTTATGTTTAATGTTCAGCAACGAAGGGAATTATGGGGTTTTCCAAACCTAGTCAGCTCTTTAGTTGTCCAAAGTACACTACTTAACTCAAGATACTGTTGCTGTGTTTTAGTGATACATATATCGAGGATATCTGACGAGTTTAGGGAATTTCATGGTTGAAACTACACCAGCAGGATTTACCTGATTTAGCTCTGCTCTACCTCATCGTAGGACGAGGGTCTTAATGTGTCAATGGCGTGCATTACTGATGATTAAACAAAACATAGAACAGGTCAAATTATCTAACGTGAAAGTCTACTAATAGTGAACCAGTATTCTACATTTATACCATTACGAAGTACATGTACCGAATCACAGACACATTTATATAATTTTTCTGAACATTTATTACACCTAGTTCTATTATTAAGCTTATAGTATATAATTTTCACTATGTAATATCGCTAAAACATAGCAACAGTATATTTGATTAATATCATTTTATACATAATTTGTAGTAACTTAGAAGGAATGAAGCGGAAACAGTTGTTCCACACTTAACTGTGTCAACACCTACGTAAAAGGCAAAAAAAAAAAGATAATAGATTCCAAAATACAAAAACCAAGGCAGATAATACAAACAGAACAATGCACAATAAGACTGATCAGAAATAATTTATAAAGTAACTTATAATAATCACAGAACATAATAAAATTAAACTGAAACTTGAATTACAAGTTTCATTTTTTTTGTCTGTAATAATTTGGAAACCCCACTGCATAAGCAATCTGCTCACAGCTGTTAAGTTGCGTACTACTGCCCTGCAGAAAGATCTCTCGCTCTTGAGTCTGCTACTCCTTGCTCTAATGCAGCGATCCTGTTAGTGTCTGTGGTAGAAGGTTTATTTCCAGACTCATAATAGCAGCATTTCTGCTACCCGACACACACCGATATGGTACTAAGAGTTGCAAATTCCATCAAACCTTTTCTTTGGCAAAGTGAAATTACTAACCACTCCCCTACCCTTCAGTTGTCATAAATGTGATACACTATTCCCCTTCTCCTTTCACAGACAATTCCTGGGCTGAGAACAACGGAGCAAGTATAAGAATACAACAGACGTAAATCCTCAAACCAAGATCTTCTTACACATTGGAATAAAAGAAAATAATCTGTTAAGACGGATGGGGTAGTAGTTTACCGCAATTGCTGTGATAAAGAGGCAAGTATTTTTATGACTTTTAGAGAAATTTGTTGACATTGCAGTCTCCAGTCACTTCATTCTATACCTGGCACTTTATTTCCTCAGTCCAAAGTGGCTGTTGCAAAAAGCATATATCCATTAGTTTTATAGCAATCAGTCAGTAACCGTTCAGAGAAATTTTTATTTTCAATTTAAGTTTTGGAATAGGAGAACAAACATCGTGCACTGTTTAGCAGATCAAATGCACAAAAAAGTAAATTCTGCATTTTACAAGAGGACCAAACTTTATTCACAATTCCAGCACCAAGGCCAGCACCTAACATATATTTTTACAGATTTATGTGATGAATACCACTAGAAAAACAGAACAACCCAGCACTAAAAGGATTCCTGGAAAAATATACTGAGAACAATGTCCCAATCTTTCAACTTTGTGAAAAAAAAAAAATCTTTTGATATTGTATGCAAAGATATGCAACATATTTGCAGTAAACATTATTTGTAATTTACTATTTTAAAACTACCTTTCTGGAAATCTAATTTGCAAGTGAAATACATTTTATTTTATGTTGCCATTGATGCTTTCACGGCCCGTACTTATAGACGTACTACTGAAGAGGCTTTTGGGCTTATGCCATGTCAAGAAAATAAGGTGAAATTCTTTACGTTTCGCAGAGAACTGTGCTCTGCGTCATCAGAAGAAAATCTCGACCGTCTGCGAGAAAGTCTTCTTGTTTAAGAAACATCTACCTGCAGTGACTCATACAATGCCGATATGCTTCCTGGACTACTCCAAGGCTTTTGACTGGGTAGTTTGGGGGCACACAAGAAAACTATACCAACTGATGGCCGCTTTCTCTTCAGAACAGGTTTTGGTACATGGGAGAAGAGTAAGACGACGACCTGGCACAAGGTAGTCCGAGAGTGAAGAACTGCATTCTCCATTAAGATGAAGGAGTTTTAGAAATCCAGAAAGGCTGACAAGTGTTACCTGTGGTCCTAAGGAGCTGAAACGATATGTTTTTAAAAAAACGTTTATCCATATAACTCAGGGTAAACAGGCTCATGAACTGGGTGATGGTAGTGAATCAACATGTGACGAATATTTGTAATAGACTTCTAGCAATTGGAAGGAAATCCTGCAAACCTGCAAAGAATAACCTAACAGGAGGATTGTGCATGAAACATTGGAAGAAAGTTCTTTTCTTTGAGGAAAATCACTTTGAAGTGCAGGGACAGTAATTCAATATGTACACTGAGCAAACTCTCCAAGATGAAAAAGTGACCAGTACATCAAAATAATGGGAAGGAGAGGTCTTTGTGTGCTGCAGAAAAGGTTTCCAGATGATGGAATATTTCAGCTTGACTTGTCCTTTTCACACTTCCAGGAAAGTGAAGAAATTCTTCAGTGATAATGATATTCGTTTACTTGTGGCCAGGGAACTCCCCTGATATTTTTCTTTTTTACAATTTGGATTTTGTCACACCACCGACACATATAGGTCTTATGGTGACAATGGGATAGGAAAGGCCTAGGAGTCAGAAGGAAGTGACCGTGGCCTTAAGTACAGCCCCAGCATATTTGCCTGGTGTGAAAATGGGAAACTACAGAAAACCATCTCCAGCGCTCCAACAGTAAGGTTCGAACCTACCATCTCCCAAATCAAGATGATGATTATGTGACCCATGCCCCGATATTAATTCCATAGAAAGCATAAGGGATATTTGCAAAAGGAGACTAACAAAACATGACCGTTTGATGAAAATATGCACGATAAAGCCTCCAATTGTAGTATGCTATCATGATTATGTATTATGTGCTCCAAGCTTGTGGAATCTATGCTAAATCGTGTAATGCAACTTAAAAAGATGAAAGGGCCTAACAGCTAGTGGTATGCAATAGATGAATAAATGAAAAAAGCCCATGTATGTTATTGTTGTGTTTAGTATCAAGACATGAAACGAATTGCTCAGACAGAAATATATGCAGGATGGCTACCTTTGCTCCTGCAGACCAACTTTTATGTTGATAACTGGATGATGATGATGATGATGATTACGACAATCATTATCATGTTTCAATTAATTTGCATGGGACTATAGGTAATATTAAAGATGATCGACAAGAGGAGATTGTAAAATATAAAACTCAAAGAATTACAAGCAATGGATATAATAATCACTTGAAGTTGTATTTTCTGCACAATTATGAGGACCACTTTCCAGCAAAGTGGAACTGAGTAAAGGATCAGTTTTATCAAGATAAAGAAATGGAAAGCAGTGTTGATGGGATTATCTCAATGGTAGCTGATTACTGCTGGTGTTTAAGAAGAGAAAACAATGAAAAATGCAGTTTTCACAAAATGTATTAGTAATGATGCACACGTGAAAACAGAGTGGCAGGGAGTATGACGAACATCTTTAAGCTTATCAGCAGTACTGAAATATTGTCCTGTTTAAGCAGCAATTCACAAATTAATCACAAAATCTTAAAACTCCTGATAAAATAAAACTTTTGCTGATTTTGACAACCTTTAGTTTTAAATTAATATACCAGTTGGCTTTCTTTCTTGTCTGGACGGCGTTTATACCATAAGATACGAATTTCCTAATTTCCGTATTAACAGCTAAAATCGCTAATATAACAATTTATTGCTCAACTATCCTCCTGTTCAATACAAGTGATTTAGACTTAAAATTTACTTCTATAGATGTTTCAACCCTGACTGGGCCATCTTCATAGTACATAATGACTAAAAACAATCAAAATTAATTAACAATATGCAGGCTACATATAATGCATAGATCTTGTTTTGGATGAGTTCATGATCTTAAAAGTTGTAATTGTTAAAATTCTTTAAGTTTGCACTAGTGATCTACTTGTCTCGAGTAATATTTCTTCATGTTTTGGATAACTGAGTGTCAACAAATGAGAAAAAACTAACTCTAATAAGTGTCTTGTATAAGACTTAGATTAATCACTTAGCTGCAAATAGGGAACTTTAGATGGCAACAAATATTGCAGTGTTAGGACTGCCTGTAAGTAAAAAGGGTTAAATTAATTTGTTGGAAAAGAGAAGAAATTCTATGTGTGTGACTGTTATTAAATAATGAAATGACAAACTGACCTCCCATTGCCCAGTCGATGGCATGCTCTTAGGCGTGGTCTAGTGCGCAGACTGAAAACCAAGATGAGAATAATTGGATGCTAACTTCACTGTCTCTCAGAAACTGCCATCCTTCCAGAGCTGAAATGTAGAGCTACATCATCTACATACAGCGATGGAACAACTTCGGGTACAGCAGCAGCAGCACGGTCTTGGAGTTTCCTAGTGAGCCCTGGGCTATTTCGCCATAGTGTGTAATATTCGTCGTGAGGTGGGAGTAGAGCATAGTTATTTCTGATGATTACGTAGGTGCGTCAACCAACGTCTATAAAAGGTGGCTGCATATTGTAGCGTCAGTCATTATTCTACTGGAAGGAGAGGCCACAGTTGGCCGTTAACTGAACGAGATGGAGTGGCCTCAGTCGGTCATTAATTATTGAGAGAGTGAGACTACAGTTGGTCGGTCACTTAGTTGAAGATACGGATGAGAAAGTTTACCATGGAGCCATAGAAGGATACACTTGCAATGAAGTCATACCATACAGATTTAACAAGGGCATATGATATGGAGAAGAAGCAGTCACATGGATACATCACAAAGTCAGGCGTGACACATCTACAGTAAACACCAGATCAAAAGGAATACGTTGTAATTACACTCAAAGTGTTGAAGGTACAGTCAAGTGAACCAGCAAGGGATATATTTCGTATAAATTGTTAAATGTCCAGTCAAGAAGAATTCAAATTCATGCCTAGTTTCTTTCAGTTGCAATGTCATAATTTCATATTCTCATCTGTTTTATCGCAACAAGACTTACTATTTTTACATACAATTTAAAGAATATATTCTGTTCTACCAAATGAATTCGTAGTATTATTTCAATGACAGAATTAGATAACCTCAAATTTAATCGGGAAACTGAACGTCAATCTCCTTTCCCCAGAACTTACATGGTATGTTGTCAAAAGTAAGCTTATTACCCCACACCCTAGAGATAGTCAAGATTCTCATTCTATTATTGCTGCACTGAGTGGTAGCTGGTGCCCATCAGAAAATGTATGTGTAAGTAAGCAGGTAAGAAGTGTCAGTAAAAGGTCTGACGATTGTGTATTTTTTTAAATGAATATTAACTATCAGATTTTTCAATTTAAATTTCATTTTAATGTTTTTAAAATCAGTCAACGAGCCAGGAACAATTACAGTATATATGTAGTATAAATGTACAAATTTATTATGAACAGTTTTTTCAAAATTAGAAAGTGCTATGACTTATAAGTTTATTATTATTTTTATGCAAAACTTTGCATAGATAATGTGATTAAGTTTTTACATACTTCGATCTTTTATGTTAAGACATTCTTTCTTCCCCCTCTGAAATAACTCACTATTAGCTGCTGAGAATTTGCATACAAGTTAGTAATTGCTCACAAACTCTCATATCGATGTTGGGGGGTCAATCGGGTAGGGTACCTTGCAAGTAGGTAGTTCCGACATCAACTAGAAAGCATCAAAGAGGGGGTATGAGAAGAACAGTACTTTCATTCTTTAAACAATTATTAGTGTTGTTTGAGTCATCAGTCCATAGACTGGTTTGATGCAGCTTTCCATGCCCCACCTATCCTGTGCTAACCTTTTCATTTCTACGTAACTACTGCATCCTACATCTGCTTGTCATATTCATACCTTGGTCTACCCCTACTGTTCTTACAAACTACACTTCCTTCAAAAACCAACTGAACAAGTCTTGGGTGTCTTAAGATGTGTCGTATCATTCTATCTCTTCTTCTCGTCAAATTTAGCCAAATCGATCTCCTCTCGCCAATTCGATTCAGTATCTCTTCATTTGTGATTCGATCTATCCATCTCACCTTCAGCATTCTTCTGTAACACCACATTTCAAAAGCTTCTATTCTCTTTCTTTCTGAGCTAGTTATCATCCATGTTTCACTTCTATACAATAGCACGCTCCACACGAAAGTCTTAAAAAACATCTTTCTAATTCCTATATCAATGTTTGAAGTGAGCAAATTTCTTTTCTTAAGAAAGCTCTTCCCTGCTTGTGCTAATCTGTATTTTATGTCCTCCTTACTTCTGCCATTGTTAGTTATTTTACTACCCAAGTAACAATATTCATCTACTTCCTTTAAGACTTCATTTCCTAATTTAATATTTCCTGCATCACCTGCCTTCGTTCAACTGCACTCCATTACTTTTGTTTTGGACTTATTTATTTTCATCTTGTACTCCTTACCCGTATATTACTCATATAATGTACTACTGTATAGTGTTCAGTTAATCATGAAACATGCAACTGCTCTTTTGTTAATAGCAATTTATTACAACAAAACATAATTTAATAGTAAAAAAACACACTCTCATAGTTGACAAAACACCAACCTGTACTGCTTGTAGTACTAGTTTTCCTCCTGCGTTTTGGAGTAGGTGACATCAGAATAACACCATTGTCCACATAATTTTCAGGAAAATATTCCTCATATGGAGCTGTTTTCAGTTCTGCATCATATAATGGACCGGTGCTCCGAAGCAATGAATGACGAGACATTTGACACAATTTAATTTCTGGAAAGATATGAGAAATTAAAAATACACAACATGAATATCATTTAATAATAAATAGCTGGAACATAAAATTTTACTGTGCACAGCAGCCTATTATAGGACTTTGGTTAAATTTTATTGATAAAAACTAATGTTAAGCAAGTTTTGACTAAGAGAAAATGAATTGAGCCAAGGCATAATAATCACAACCCACACTTCAAAACATATAATAAAACTACAATTCACTCAAAAGTTTTTCTTGTTTAGCTACTGCATGCATTTCACACTCCACATTCAGCCATCCCATCAGTCATTTGCCCCAGATGAGAAGTAACTATCAAACTATGGTTTCATGTACTCGGCACAACTAGCAGTTTTGCCGAGTCCTTCATGTTCACCTTCACAACAAACATCGTAAGTGTTCTGGGGTTTCACCTTTGTCACACGGTAGGGTCCAAGGAATTTCCTTTTAATTTTCAGGTCTGGTCCCAAATGGGTATATTTTGTAGCAACTAGATCTCCCAGTTTGTATTGACTGACGGTGTCGGTTGAATGATTTCCTATTTTTCTTGGTGAACCTTGAGAATTTGCTGTTTGGCATTCTCCTGCAAATTTTCTGACCTTATTTCAAATTCTTTAGTAAGCTCTTCATTTATGAGGTCAAAAATCCTTAAGTCCATATTATGCATCATTTTGACTACTGTCAAAGGCTCAAACGAATTTGTTTCTATACTATGGTGGCACACAGAATTGATTGCTTGTTGCATAACTTCTACATGCATGTACCACTTCGTTGGATCCAATATCAAAAGCTTGACAAGAACTGAAGCAATCAAAGGGCGAATTCTCTCGACCTGACCATTTGCTCGAGGTAATCCTGTAGTGATCGCCATATGCTTTATATTTTCGGTTTCGCAGTAATTCAAATTCCTGAGACCTGAATGGTAATCCTTGATCAGATATGAACTGCACAAGAATTACTTGGTAATGACTTCCTTTGCAGTAGTAGATATTGTAGGGTATACCAAACAAACTTAGTGAATCAATCGACCACTCAAAATGTGCTATGATAGTTTTACAGGTAGATTCCAATGCCCCAAGACGATGTACATTATAGGTGCGAAGTGGCACACTTTCCTTGGGCAAGGGTGCAAGAACCCCTACTTTCCCCCCATTTTTCTAGTTTAGCGAGAGTTTGTTATATTGCCCTCAATTTTTTTCTTCATATTGTGTATATAATATTCTGTTTGATATGTTCTGTTCTCTTGATGGAGAAATGGCCTCTCTCATTCATATTCTCTATGAATTTATATTGCATTACTTTAGCTGCAACCATAAGTTCGTGTCCTTCACTAAATTTAAACAGTAAATCGACATGTAGCATACTCCTTAAAAGTTCTCTCTAGGCATATTTCCATGATGGCACAAAGACCTTCATTTTCCTGTTGTCTTTAAATGGGCAACTATGTATGGAACTGCATACAGAACAGGGTGACGACTACCGGTGTCGACATGCCACGTTCTCATTCCGCTATGATGTTCAATGGTGTAACTATACTCCTCCAACATCAGATCCCTTCTTGCAACTTTGGGGGTTAAATCCTTATCCATAGTTCTTTGGAAAGCAGCACAGTGTGTTACAATCTTGAATTCTATATCCAGAAGATACACTCCGAACTTCTTTAATGTAACAATGATTGCTAATACTTCCAGCTTGTAGCTGTAGTATTTCTCCTCCTGTGGCATTGTCTTTTACATTATATAATAAATAGGGTGTAGCTGGCCATCCTCGTGTGATTTCTGTAACAATATGGCTCCGTAGCCAAGCTTAATTGCATCGGTATGAACGTCAGACTAGGAGTGGGAAGGAAGCGGACGTGGTCTTAATTAACTACACAAAACCATCTTTAGGGCTGCTAACAGTGTGGTTTGCCCACCATCTCCTTGATGCAAGCTCACAGCTGTATGCCCCTATCCGCACAGCCAACTCGCCCGGTGTTTAACATTTCAAATAACATCCTCTGATCCTTAGAGAATTTGAATTCTCAGTTGTTTTTCAGCAAGTTACTGAATGGCCTAGCAGTAACTGAATATTCTGGTATGAACTTCCAAAAATATCCAGTCAAACCTAAAAAGACTGGACCTCTTCCACATATGTTGGTTCTGTAAATTTCATTACTGCACATGTCCAAGGAACTCAACTCTCCACTTCAAAAAGCGACATTTTTCCTTGTAGAATTCTGCTCCAGACTCTCCAGCTATGTCCAAGACCATCTTCAAGCGGTGCAATGCTTCAGCATTATTCGTAGCAGGAATGATCAAATGGTCCATATAGACTAGTACTACAACTTTAACTATCACAGTTAATAAATAGTTGGAACACGGCTGGCAAATTACAGAGACCAAATGGTACTTTCTTGAACTGAAACTGACCAGTATGAGTGACAAAGCAGTATATTTTTTGCTCTGAAGTTCCACAGAAACATGAAAGAACCCATTCTTTAAATCAAGCATGCTGAATACTTGTAAACCTTGTAACCTATCATCAAGGATATGTGGGCTAAATGGTTAGCGTGCTGGCTTTGGCCCTGGCGGTCCCGGGTTCTACATTATCTATTAGTGGCAAAGGGCAGCAATCCTTTAATATGATTTTGTTGATCATACAGTAATCAATACACAATCGCAATGAGCCAATTTTCTTCCGAACTACCACCACAGGACTTACATACTCTGAAGAGCTTCTTGGCTCAACAATGTCTTCTTCCAGCCACATTTGTACTTGCTCATTGGCAGCTTCTTTTTCTGCAGGTGAGTCATTGTGCTCTGCTGAAAACTGGTCATCCTTCAGTGTAATAGCCAGTTTTACTTTAGAATCTTTTGTTTTGGTAGGTTCACAGGAGGTCATTTCTTCAATTTACTGCCTGTGCTCTTCACTTGCATCTCCACCTACATCCAATGACAGTTATTCTACAATATTGATCTGCATGAGAAACATACCTGTTGCTGCTCTGGAAATTTGAATGATCACCATTTCTGCCTGGCGAAGAACATCACTCCCAAGGATTGCAGGCATTCATTGTCTCTCTTGAAACTACATAAAAATCAGTATCAAGTACTTCATTCTCAGCACAGACCTTTGAAATAAAAATAACTGAGGGAAAACCCCATTAGGAGCAGATCAGTTGTTCTGAGAGCAGAAGCTCCAACTTCCTTACAGATGTCACCTCGAATCAAAGTAACACTACTGCATGTGTCTACCAAGGCATCGATTGTGGTATTAACAATTCTTATTTTAGCGCTCATAAGTGAAGGTAACAAAACAATAAGTGAAGGTGCCGTACTGTTCATAGAATTAACTAAATCTGCTGACTTATGTTCAAATTTATTGCATCTGAAACATTTCAGACCCCTATCCTTGTTCCTACAGCTTATCGACTAGTGGCCTGCTTCCCCACAAGTAAAAAATCTTCGCGATATCTGTTTTTCCTCAACAGCTGTCGTACGCTTGTCCCTTGATTCAGATTTCAAACCACCATCTTTCTTCAAAACTTGTGACCCTTTGTCAACAATGCATTCATAGTTTTGTAGCTTTTCCTTAATATCTGTAAAGTTTTTAGCCCCATATAAAATCATTTTATTACATCAGAATCATCTATGCCATTAACAATATATTGTATTTTGGAATCATCTACCGATCCTCTGTACGCTATCTCTTTCATTACAAGCATATTTTCTTGGAGCGATTCCTTCATTTTACTTTTGTGCCTATAAGCAATTTCTGCACTGTTCATCTTCATATCAAACCCTTCAATTAATGATTTACTAAATTTTCTCCATGTTGATAAGTCAGTTTCACCTTGAATGAACAGCTTAACCAAACCAGATAGTGATCTCTTAGCAAATACCAACTTCCGTATGTTGTCCCATTTCATCAGTATAGAAGTTTCCTCAAATTCTTGAATCCACCTCCCAACGAGATAATGTCCTCTACCGTCAAAGGTGCATATCGAATCTTCAACGTCCCAAAACGACAATGTGAATCCACAATCTGAATTTATGACACTTGTCGATGAGATGATTTGTGACCTAGTCATCTTCACTTTTGCTTTCTGGAGGTTTCTGTTTTGTAAATTCATCTTCTTCATTCTATCATGTTCTTTTGATGTATTCTTCGTTCTGAAGCCAGGACTGCAGTGAGTGTGTCTGAAACCTACATCGTCTTTGTCATCTTCAATGTCCCACTCGTCATCTTCATAATTATTTCCAAACTCCAGCAACAATTCTAATTTGATGAGGAGCTGAAAAATGCACTTCATCAGTTGTTCTCTACCCTGCTCATACTCAAACACAAGACATTACACACAGCAATTAAATCACCTTCAGAGAAATTGTCAAGGGCAAACCTAATCTTAACATATTCCTCAAAAGCTTCTGAAAACCAAAATCCTTTAAATTCTCGCAGTCTTTTATGGTCTGCCTATCACCTTCATTGCCAAACACCAGTTTATGCAATCACAAGTGCAGTGGAAATGTTTTGTTTATCCTTTGAACATCCCCAAGCTTGTCATGACCGACAACTAGCTACAGTTTACAAAACGCACGTCACTGAAATATCAAAAACTGTCCTCAATTGCACCAATTTTACGTTGTTGTCATCTTCATCATTAGAAAGTTTCTCAATTCATTAGATACTTTCAACAATCAAATGCCAATATAATTTTATAAGTACATATCTCAATCAGGTTACAGTGGAACCTCAATTCTCCGTTTTTGTAGGGACCACGAAAAAAAGAAAACGTACAACATGGGAAAACAAAAAATCCGGGAATGAATTAAAACTATCAACAATTTGGCTAAACATTACAAAAATGAAATATGTATTGCATAATTATAATCTTACAAACACACCTAAACCAAATCAAACTAAACCAAAGAAAACTACAGGCCCAATAGGCCTTCGCCTATCAAGCGACTTTGCTCAGCCTGAAGGCCAGCAGATTAAGAGGTGACGCATGGTCAGTGTGACGAATCTTCTCGGATGGTTATCTTGGCTCTCTAGACTGGGGTCGCCATCTCACCATTAAATAACTCCTTAACTAAAGGTAATCATGTAGACTGAACGGACCTGGAACTAGTCCTTATATACAGGTAAAAATGCCTGACCTGGCCAGGAATCAAAACTCGGTCCTCCGGGTGAGAGGCAGGCAAGTTAGACCACGTGACCAGCTTCAAACATTAATTACTGGTACGCGAGTTAAAAATCTCAATACTTTATATTCAGTTTTACCGGGGAAACTTTGTCAGTTTCCTGTGAAAACTTCTTTCAGTTCAGCAACTTTGATCAACCAAACTCTTCGAAAAATCTAATAACTTTAAGCCAAACAACAATTGACCACAAGTAGTTTTTAATTCTCTAATCTAATAAAATAAAGTACATTAGATATAAAAGCACCTAACATGATGGAGAAATCCCTTTTCTAAATCTTCCATTGTAATTTGGTCACCAGTGTAACTGTTCATACAGAAGTCAATTTCTGGAAATCTTCTACCGTGTAAATTTGGCCTTCATCGACATTTACAGGTTATGTTCAACTCGAGCATATGGTTTTGAATTTAAGTTTCGATTCTCAAAAGTTCGCGAATGCATTATATTCAATTCTGCCCGTTACTAATAACAATCAAATTGGAAAGAGAAAAATATATAAAAATTTCAGAAATAATGGTTGTTTGTGACCTTGAGCTCAGCTGGAAAGCGCGCTCGCTGCACCAGTCAGTACGAGTGGGAAATGATCCAAACTTTTTAAATGAAACATGCTCAAATAAAACGTCTGCGGTTATTATGATATTTTAACACAAAAATGTAAAATTCCCAGTCTTATACGTAGGTCAAGTCATAACTCATGGCAACTATTTTTTTTTCTCGTGAACAGGAGACAACACGGAAAATCTAAGGTATGCATTTGGAAACGTATGGTATGTACTTGCATATGATGCCACTAGATGGTATATGTAAATAACAGTGTGGGTCTAAGCATGCCCCCAAGTTCAGTGTGTGAGTGAGAGCATCACAAAATGGAAGTCAACAAGCAGGAGCAACGATCGTATATTAAAATAGCAGTTCTCCGCAGCAGAAATGCACGCCAATGCCATGCAGAGCTGTGGGAAACATTAGGTGTGCATGCCATGCCCTACAGAACAGTGGCGAGGTGGACGGAGACGTTCAAACGGGGTAGAGTATCAACTGCCGATTTGCCTCACCCAGGCCGTCCACTGTCCATGGACAAAGATGTACGGATAATGGTGATCGATCAGTGTTTACATGAGGACAGGCGCTGGACTCTAGCAGAGCTGCAGGAACATACAGCAATACCAATGGCAACAACATGGTGCATTTTACACAAGGACCTACAGATGCGTAAACTTTGTGCAAAGTGGGTGCCATGTCACTTAATTGAGGTACAGAAGTGGACTCGTTACAAAACATGTCGCATCAATCTGGAGAAGTTTCAGCAGGAAGGACAAGCCATGTTGAATCGCATTATTGCAGTCAATGAAACATGGGCCGTGCTTATGAACCTGAACTGAAGAGAGAGTCAAGTGAATGGCGTCGTCAGGGGTCACCACGGAGACACAAGGTTCGACAAAATCAGTCGCCCAATAAGGTTATGGTAATCCTGGCATACGATGTTCAAGGTGGTGTTGTGTGTCATCCAGTGCATGAGGGGCACACTGTCAATGCAATTTATTACAGTTCCTTTTTGTTGTACCAATTGGGCCGTGCAGTGCGAACCAAACGTCCAGATCTTTCGGATGACGCCATAATCCTACAAGATAACGCGACAGCTCACAAAGCAGCCATCGTTCAGCGTCGTTTACAATGGTGGGGATGGGAGGTTCTTCCACACCCGCCTTATTTCCCTGATCTTAACCCATGTGACTATGATCTGATCCCCGAAGTCAAGAAGCCATCACGTGGGCAACGGTTTGCTAACAAAGTTGACATCGTAACAGCATTTCGGAGAGAGGTGTCGCACGTTAGCGATACACATGCAGCGAATTGTATTCAGCGCCTGCCCCACCGCTGGCAACGCACAGTGAAAACCTTGGGTGATTATTTCGAAGGTCTGTAACCAGTGGAGACCTGTCCTTTGTACATAATCCTGTGTATTTACTGTCTATACCACAATAAAACAATGTTTACCAATAGCCTGTGTTCTGTCACTTTCCTACGAGAATCTCCTGAAGTCGGAATTTGTCTTCAGGCACTATGCATAAGTACATGCCCTATGTTTCCAAATGCATATCTTAGATTTTCTGTGTTGTCTCCTGTTCACAAGAAAAAAATAGTTGCCATGACTTATGACTCGACCCTCGTATTAGGAAATTAATTAATGAATATTCAAGATAAACTTAAATATTATAACTAAGTGGTCCGCCTATTCAATACAATACAATTGAACCTGACTTATACGTATATCAGAGGGAAGAGAAACATCTACTTGTAACCGAGAATTACTTAGAAATCAGGCTTACACAATACACCACATATTTACTGAAAAACCAATGGAATAGACCTACATGTGTAAATCCTTGCAAATAATAAATACATTTACTGAAAAACCAATGGAATAGACCTGCATGGGTAAATCCTTGCAAATGATAAATACATTAAGACAGAAAATATTATTTTGAATTTGGTCCAGCCTTAAAGAAATCAGATAGTTTGGCTTGTTTCACTTTTCTTGCATTAAGAGTATAAACTCTCTTTTGCAAAATTAGTAAGGAATTCAAAGCATTTTCACTACAACTTTTCATACTGATGTAACGCCTACACACATCGATTGCATTTAACACTTCACTCAGTTGAGGTGTTTCAAGATTCAAGTCGTTATCTCCATCTCCATCACTGTCACTATCGCTTGTAGCTGGTCGATCACCACCGCGTTGTTGATATACATCAGCAATAATGTCTTCATCCGGTAGTTCTCCACATACAGCCAGATTATCATCGAAATGCACAAAAGTATTGAATTCTACACCCTCCGGGAGCGTTAGCTCATTGCCAGACAAAACTTCGTCCCCATAATCATAATTGGAGGCGGCCTCTTGTAGTAAGACACCAGCTTTGCGGAAACAGTTGCTGATTGTGGAGGATGACACCTGCTTCCAGGCAGTCGAAATAAAGTCCATAGCTTGTAGCAAATTAATGGAGAGAGGTTCATTTCCTGCATCACTCAGTGTTATCAAATGTTGAACCAGCATTTTTCTATAACGCACATTGAAATTTGCAATGATGACCAAATTAAGCGGTTGTAGAACACTGTTCCAGTTAGGAAGGAAAAATTCCACTCGGACATTCTCTAGAATGATTTAAGGTGGATGTGCTGCACATCGATCCATAAGAAGAAGGATCTTCTTCTGTTTCTTTTTCATTTTAATGTCCAGTTTTTTCAACCACTGTTCCATTAGAAGCATAGTCATCCAAGAATTTCTGTTGGATTCATATTCCGTAGGTTTTGTTTTCGCACCCTTAAAATACCTCGGATTCTTCTATTTTCCTATCACAAGTGGAGGAATTTTATCAGATCCATCTGCATTGGTGGCGAGAAGTACTGTTACACAAATTTTACTTTTCTTCTCTCCACGGTACGAGTCACCTCTCTCCGCTAATGTTTTACTGGGAAGGAGATTGTAGAATAGGCCGCTCTCATCACAACTGTAAATGTTTGGAGGCTGATAATCGCTTACGATACCCGGCAGAACCTCTTCTTTCCAGTGTTGCACCGCGATGTCGTCCACAGCTTTTGAGTCGCCGCAAATTGTTCTCCCTGTGATTCCATGACGATCTTTAAATCCTTGCAACCATCCTGATGAAGCCTTGAAATCAGCAGTGACACTCATCTTTTCAGCTAAATCTATCGCCTTTGCCTTCAGCATGTCGCCACTAATTGGTAGAGCTGCAGCCCGCTTTTGCTGGAACCATGTGAAAAGTGCTTTCTCCAAATCTACGTACCTTCCTTCTTGCTGACGACTGCGCTTTGCTAATTTTGAACCCAGTTTTAAGAACTCATCCAGATAAATTTTACTTTTTCATCTAGGGTATAAATTTTCCTTTTTCTGTTCTCCATGGCTAATCAAAAGCAACTGAGTGACAAAACTACTGTTCAACAGTAAACACCACGTACCGACACCGTGGACATTTTACTTCTCTGTTGTTCCCACGAAAGAAATTCTCATATTCAAACAAATTTACTGTATTTTCTTTTGTTTCCGCACCAAAACCGCTCACTTTCCTTGTAATGTAACTTAATCTTTGGCGGCACTGTGATTGTCAAAAACGACAAAGGTAGAGGAGGAGCGAGATAGAGAGCGAAGAGGACTCGATCCGTTGGCCTTTGTTAAGCCGCCAATAAGTAAGTGTCAATCATGTCACTCGGCGAAACTCTTTGTGTTCTGTTTCAACACCGAAACGAGACAGGTCTACTTCCGCCTTTGCCGACAAAGTGGAAACTTCGTAAATACAGTAGTTTCTTTAAAAAAAGCACTGCTCATTACAATTACGCAAAACTTAGATATATTTCACTGACAATACGTATAACAGCGAATTACGTATAAATAAGGTTTAAATAACACGCCTTTAAATTACATTTTGCCGGGACCTAAAGGAAATTACGTACAAGTACGAATTACGCAGAATAGAGTTACGTATAAAGCAGGTTCAACTGTATATAATTTATTATATTTAGTACATGTTTCGTCCCCTAAGGGACATCATCAGCTAATAATAAATTAACATTTAAATATCAGAAATACAAAATAAATATTATTAAAATTGGAAAGACACATTAAATTTTTTTTGATATATGGTTATGACATTTAAAATAAGATCTTCGAAATTTTGTTATTAGCTGATGTCCCTTAGGGGACGAAATATGTACTAAATATAATAAATTATATATTGTATTGAATAGGCGGACCACTTAGTTATAATATTTAAGTTTATCTTGAATATTCATTAATTGATTGTAGTCAATACGGGATTAGTATTACTTGAAATGAAGCTGTTAAAGCTTATCCCTCGTATTAGGACCAAAGGAGTAATAGGTAAGGTGTTCTGGTCTCTATAACATAATCATACACGATAATATTAAAATACTAGATTTGTGTTCAGAAGGAGCAGTTTTGATTCCTGCCTGGAAGTCCAGAGACTATACAGTCCCTGAGGGAAGTGCTGAAAACCTGTTCGGAGATACAATCGAAAAGAAAAGTAAAAATATAAACATCTAACCCTGGACATAATGTGGACGTTTTACAAGTACGAACATTTGACGAAACTCGTTCCGTCTTCAAGCAGAGCTGTCAAAATGTGCTGTCTCCTTCCAATTGTCACGGCCACTCTCTGCTTTATGATTTCCGAGGATTTTCTGAACAATACCACCCAAATGCGATGCTAAGATGGTGCCTTATGCAAGTTCACTGCCGATTGTTTTTCCAGTACAGTACTTGCTCTAATTATTGCAATGGCGGGGCGTCAACGCCAAGATCTATAAGTATGCCGTAGAAGTCCTTTCGTGAAATACAGTTTCCTGAAAAATGCTTGATCGAGGATTTAGTGTTGATGGGACTGAAATTTCTGGAGGGTTGATGCGGGGAATCGTTTCTTCGAGGAACGAATAATGCAGGATTTTTACAACGTGATTTTATTAGGAAGCTCGCGGGACCACGAAATTTGAACGTATAATTCGGGCAAACGTACCTTCTGGGAACGGATAATCAAGGATCCACTGTACAGGTCGTCTTAACTGCATTTTACGTCTTCTAAGTAATTCTTCAACATATCTTTTAGTTATATTCCGGAAGAACTCCCATAACTGTAGGTTTTTGGGTAAAACTTTTTGATAAAAACTAATAGTAAGTGAGTTACGACTAAAAGAATGTGAATCGAGCCAAGGATTATCACAATCAATATCTTTAAACACTTATATAATGGAAAAACACTTCACTCAAATGTTTTTCTTGTCCAGTCACTGCACACATATTTCACACTCCCACAATATAAAAGTGTCTAGAGTGCATAGTAAATAAAATATAGCAAATCATTTAGAAACCAAATGGAATACCAACTACTTTAAGATCATTTGATTGTACTGCACATAAAAGGTGCAGGTAACACAGACCCATGGCGTTTCTCACAGGGTAGTACTGATCGCAAGTAATGTCGACCCATGGTGTTCCTCACGTAACGGTACTAATCAAAAGTAGTCTCATGGTTCTAGTTTCATTATCCCTTGGTCGCCTCTTACGACATGCAAGGGATACCATGGATGTATTCTTCATCTACATCAGTTCACAGCAAATAAATAAATCAAAATGATCTTAACAACAATCAACATGAAATCTGCCTTTAAATATATTTAAAATGGTTGACATGGGTTATATGACATACAAACACATTAAAATTTAACCCTCGAGCACTCGCGCTGGCGCAATGAGTGCGCCACATTTAAATAAACGGATATCCATTGTCGCACCAACAATCTGCTGACCTGTATCGTTAGGTATTCCTACAGTACAGTTTTAGCTATCTGTGTGAAAAGTCAAATAAATATTTCTCCAACAAAGGTGAATTAAACGGCGTTTTAAGTTCACCGTGTCACAACTGGTGCACTCAGTGAGCCACGCGTGTCATGATTGCAAGTATATTTTTATTTACAGATTACTTTTGTTTTCACTACAATTGTCTTGCATTAGTTCCCTGTAGACTGTTTGTTGCTTTGTGCATGAGTCTCCGGTAATCGTTCTGTTAATTTAGGGCTGGAAGAAATCTGTCAAGTCCACAGCTGAACTGATTACTGAATGATCACCTTGATTTCGACAAAACAGATGACTGTGAAAATGAGGAAGACAATTCTGAAAATGAAAATGAGGAAATAATTTTCAGTGAGCATAACTCAGAAAGCCAATGGCCGTAACCGTGTTGTAACACCGGATCCCGCGAGATCTCCGAAGGTAAACAACATTGGGCGTGGTCAAGATTTGGATGGGTTGCCACGCGCTGTTGGTGGGGGGTAAGGGAATGGAGGAGCGCAAAGGAACTGGCCACCCTACCGCACGTAAACTCCGGCTCACGCACATCTCTGTGGAGGTTCGGACCTGCCTTCGGGCTGAATACACTCTTACCTTACCTTAAATCAGAAAGTGAACAGAATTTTGACTCGGGGACAAGTGACGAAGGTTCTGGTGAAGCTGTGTTAGCCAAAAGTGAAAAATATTGTGAAAATATTTCCAGGACTCGGGGTGTAACAAGTGAACTGTCTGCTTTTCACAAAATTATTGATGTAAATATGATTGACAATATTGTAAACTTCACGAATTTGTACATAGCTACCCAGGTTAAACGATATAAAAGAGAGAGGGATACCAAGGAAATGTCGCGTACTGATATAACGGCTTTGTTAGGCTTGCTATACCTTATTGACACAAAGAAAGCTAATCACAGGAACGTTAGGGAACTCTGGGCTAAAGATGGCAAGGGAGTAGAAATCACAAGGGCAACAATGAGTTACAAAAGATTTCTCTTTTTACTGACATGTCTTCGATTTGATGACAAGTCATGAGGGTCAGAAGGACAGCTCACGATAAACTGGCTGCATTATGGATGGTTCTTGATGCATTTGTGACAAACTGCAAGAACAGTTACAATCTTAGTGAGTTTGTAACCATTGATGAAAAGCTCCAAGCTTTTCGAGGACGATGCAGCTTTGTTCAGTTTATTCCAAACAAGCCAGACAAATACGGAATAAAGCAGTTTTTGCTTACAGATTTCAAAACCATCTACACTGGAAATTTAGAAGTGTACCATGGCAAACAGGAACAAGGACCTTCTGACGTTTCAAACTCGCCTTCGGAGATTGTTGGTAGGTCAGTTTCTCACATTGAAGGCACCAAAAGGAACATTACCAAGGGTAACTGGTACACTAGCTGCCCCTGGTAATGTCTCTATTGAAGAAGAAAATGACATGTATTGGAACACTGAGGAAAAACAAATGGGAAATTCCTGTTGAATTTCTGCCTCAAAAGGCTCAATTCGTGAAATCTTCTTCATTCGGATACCAGAAGGACATAACTTTGGTGTCATTTGTACCGAAGAAGAACAAGACGGTGCTGCTGTTATCCACCATGCATGACAGTGGTGTCATAGATAATAATGGCATATGGCCTCCGGAGAGGCCTGGTGCAGGTCTACCTAGGATGATTTCTAATGTTGAATATGCCACACACACCTAGCTCCCAAGCCATTGGAATTAACCAATTAAGGTTAAAATCCCCGTCCCGGCCGGGAATCGAATCCGGGACCCTCCGACCCGAAGGCCAGTATGCTGACGATTCAGCCAAAAGTTGGACGGTGTCATAGATGAAGAAATGGAAAAACCGGAAATGATCCTGGATTATAATTCAACAAAAGGGGATGTAGACACAGTGGAACAAATGTGCGGCAGGTGTACCACCGCATGCTTCACAAGAAGATGGCCACTGGCAATATTCTATGCCTTCTCGGACATAGCTGGGATAGATGCACAAGTGATCTATTTTTCAAATGAAAACAACAGAAGAGACCCGAGGAGAATATTTTTGAAAAATATGTCATATTCTCTGATAGAACCACATCTAGTTGAAAGAGCTAAGGTACCGACTCTTCCTGCAAATGTTTCCGTTTTCCTCCAACGTTTCAAGAGCCCTGAAGAAACAAATGTTAGGGAGGCTTCTCTGAAGAAACGAGGAAGATGTGTAAGTGTGGACGTGCTAAAAATATAAACACTACTATAAGATGCACTTCATGTCACAGCTTTGTTTGCAAGCAACATGTAAACATCACAAAAACATGTGAAATTTGCAGGAGTGCACCAGCCAGTGATACAGAATAAACAGGACTAAACATTGATGCCAGATTTAAATCTACGAGCTACAATATACCATAATAATTATATTTCTGATTGTTAACACGTAGAAATAGACTGAACCGATGTCATATTTGAATGTACTCATTGTATTAAAATACACTTGTTAATTTTAATTTAGAAAGTAAACCTAACGTTTAAGTAGAGGCTTAGTGAATTTATGTGACAATATTATACTGCAATGTCATTAGTAAAATAAAAACTACATAATATTTCAAGAATTAATTAATGAACGATAAAACATAGATTACAGGCTTGGAATTTACTTCACTTCGATGAAAACATTAACATACTTAATAGAGCACTCAGTGCGCCACGCGAGTGCTGGAGTGATGAAAAAGAACGTGAGCGCTCGAGGGTTAAAAAACATCCTACGATCCAGGTCACAGATAACTGTAGTGCGTTTGTACAATGTTGAACAGAGTTTTAAGATAATATATAAAAATTTTGAAGTTGAGGAATACTGTGAAGTTCTTATTTGTTACTGTTGATATAAAAACACGTTCAAATATTCATAGTCGAATCGTTGATGAAGGATAAAAACATGTATAAAAATTGACAATCTTGTAAAGTGCCGATATTAAGACATTTTGCAGTTAAAACGATTTGCTGAGGAGTTGGGAGAACATCGTTTGTTGTTTTAAAAAGTCTGCTTTGTTGTTGAAAATGTTGCTGTTATTGTTGCTGAAGTAAAAGCTGAATGATGGTATGGCCTTGGTTGTATGGCACAGTGTCGTAAAAGGTGGATGTCTGAGGAAGAAGAAAAAAGAAATGAGAACGAAGTGTGTATTCAGACTTAATTATTGGAAAGTGGTTTGATAGTACTTACTCTCTTATTCCTCGCTCTCATTAACCTACCACTAGAAAAGTAGGAGGTGCACTGCTCGCCCGTGTCTGTGTGGAGCTTATTGCTGGCTTTGAGAAAGGGGGGGGGGAGGGGGTGACTTGTTTTGGATTGGCTGTGGTGTGGGGGGGATGCGAGAGAGTGGGGGAGTGATCAGTTGTCACGCTGTTCTGCCTTGATACAGCTTGAGAATAAGGGAGGTGGATGGCCCTTATTTATTATTATTATTATTATTATTATTATTATTATTATTATTATTATTATTATTACTATTACTACTGAACTTGTGATCTACAAGAAATTTTGGTCTTCAACTGTTAGACGTCCTTACCATCAGTTTATTTGCACCCTATAGTGGGCTAAACTCTAATTCATAAAGAAATTTTTATTTTTGATGTTTATAAACCTGGTTCTGAAGATTTTTTAAAATGTTCTGAAATTGTCAACTCTTCAGCTGGTCCCTCCTCAATTGTAATTAACCTATCAAAAATTTGGAAATATTTTCTCTAGCCAATTAGTAGATAGAATCCAATTAAAACCGGGGGTGTGTATGAGAATCCAGCCCATCATTAAAGAGTCCTGGAATCTTCCTTTTGTGGTACTATAAAAGCAGGGCACTTTAGAGCCGTATGGTCTGTATTGCTCCAGTGATTGTGAGTGCAACGTGTCCAAAGGAAGGCAGGGGCGCGGCCTGCGTGAGGAAGGTCCAGCGTCTCAAGGTAATGGCAGAATTTTTTTTAGATATGTGATAGCTCCTTCGGATTGTTTGAGCGGAAGGTTTCAAACCTCTTTTATTTAATATAAATTTCTAAATCTGGTGGTTTAAATGTAGAATTTTCAGCAAGTCTGAGTATTCTGTTCTATTCCCTACTGGGAAATAGGTAATGTAAGGGAACAAAGAGTGTTGACCCTCTGCCGTATCCCGATCAACCTTGCATGGGGCGACTAAAGTTTTCAAAACCTCAATTTTATAAATCCTCTTGGTACTAATGTTTCTCATTTAGTCACCCCAGTGTAGTATAGGATTAGCCTCTGAACATTGGGGCATAAGCCCACTTAGGGTTTCAACAATTTCTTGAAGGAGTACAAGAGTTTCACCTCCTTTCCTGTTGTTTATGGCCAGTCCTGTGCAACTTTTTGCTTTTACCATTAAGGCCACGTAGTATGGCTATTATGCCTCAGTATTTTCTTTTTAGAGTGTAAAATTTTCCTTGTGTTCCATTTGGGAACAGTGACTATTGTGAAACGGATAAGCCCACAATGGGGCAACTGTGCATAAACACTTTAATGTGAGGTGGAATACTTAACGCGCCGTAAGAAACTGATGCCCCCGTGAGGCTAGACTGTGGCATTGTGGAGCCCAGACTCCTGAGCAATGTAAGTTTTGGGAGCAAATCCTGCTCTTATTGAATATTTGTACCTGTCAAGAGCAATAACGCTCTTTTACTATGTAAATCAACCAAACTGTTAATTATCACAAGTTGTGTACCTGATTTTACGACTTCTTTATTATTAGAGCTGACGAGCTCATTAATATTGTTGTTATTCATTCATATTTTCTATTTCTCAATTTTTAAATTTAAAAAAAAGGATAGGAATAAAATTTCATAATTTGTTGTGTTAAATTCTGCTCTAGTTAATTCCTTGTCCTGCCATTCAACCCATACGCTTCGTATCCCTCTGTAAGCCACGGAATCCCCAGAACAATTATTATTATTATACTGCCTACGTGATACCAAAGAAAATGTCTTATGACTGAAGTGTTGTTCTCATCTGTGGGAGTGCAGTATTTGTCGAGATCGCCTAGTTTATGCCTACATATAGTGGTCATGGCCTTTAGCAACATTCTTCTGCTTTTTTCTGTCATTCCAAGTATTACTTTAATAAGGAAATACAAGAAGCACTTCAGAAAGCAAGAACAAGTGGCTCACAAACACAATTTTTATCCACAGGAATTTCATCCTGTGTAGGGCCCCAACCTCCCATATGTCCAGACAGCCCATGGGCATCAACTTGAACTGAAAATTTTTATCACTTTTGTCCAATTTCTTTTCAAATGATACATCGCTCTTCAAAATCAGGAAATTGTCCTTCAAAGAACATTTTCACTGGGAGTACACATGTGAAACCACTAACAATTGCCTACGAACAGGTACAAACTACTGACATTAACATACCTGCCAACTTTTAGAAATCAAAATTAGGAAGATTTTTTAAATTCTTGGATTTCATCATGTATGTTGTGCCACGGTCTGGATGAAAAAAAAGGACAACATAAAAGGCATCCATATCTACAGTTACAAGGTGAACTGACCATTAAATTTAAAATCTTATACTAAGAAAAAGAATGGTTACAAGAAAATGTAACAAACGCAGAACAAAATGCATAATAGTTTCCTTTATTTGTAACATAAAAGTTAAAAATTCAATTTTATAGGTGTCTCTTAACACATGGAGATAATGTGTGTTATGTTTTGTGGCCATAGTATGAAGAGAAAATACCAGAAACTGTCACCGACACAACTCTCTGAAATACATTCAACTCATTTCAATTATGACCTAAGAATGAACACAAATGCACTGAAATACAATAAACTACCACATACGAAACAGATCAATATGTCTGATACATTATTAACATGCGACTTTGACAGGGGGAAAAGCACAAAACTGCAAAAAGAAGAAAAAGAAAACCACACGTGGCCTACAACTCCAACAAAAATACGCACAGAAACTATGTTAACAGTGTGGGAACCACATAAGAAACTCGATCTTTCGTCCCGATTAATGGAGCCACTACCGCGCTCTAGCCTCTCTCGCTTGCAGGACGATTGCCGTCCCGAATTCCCAGTTGTAAAACACATACAATGCTGTAGTGAATGGCAAATATGATACACGAAGGCGACGGACGATACACTCGCCAAATAAAGCATCAAATAAGTACGCTTGAAAATGAGGTTGCGAAAATTACAAAAGCACACAATAATTTATACTAGGGGAAGAGTTTTGACCATACTGGAGGTTATATTCCTCAAAAATAGGGAGAAGTAAAAATAAATCAGAAAACGAGTTAAAAAACGAAAACTTTCCGGGTAAATCGGAAGGGTTGGCAGGTATGCATTAAATTTACCATGTAACAGAATTGCAGAAGATTCAATATGATATACACTTACCTTCATCCATAAATATCACAGGTTCCACAAGAGGTCCTGTGTATCTGAAAGCTGGTTTTCTGATGCTGTTTTCATGATTCTGAATCTTGCAAATAAGGCCTAATGATGTAAGTACATTGGCTATGTCATACAAGCGACGAACTTTGGTTTTCAGCTTTCGAGTCGTAGAATTGCAAACAGGTTGGCAACCTTTACTGTCACCTTTATTCAATTCACAGCACTGAAACTTTTCATCACTTTTGTCCAACTTCCTTTCAGATGATGCATCACTCATCAAAATTTTAGCAGCCAAATCTAGATTCAAAGCATCAGTCTGGAAAAATTAAAATATATATTAAATTTAGATGGCATTAATAAATTACTTCTTTTTACGAAGATTTAGTAAATGATCAAAGACATACCACCAATCACATTAGGAACGAATAGCAAATTTCTATCAAGGTGTAATAAATGGAAATTCTAAATTCCCATGGAGGGAATTAGATATTTTTCCACCAATAGAGCATATAACAAAAATCAGATCAAATTAGATGTATGGCTTTTCAGGCGTTTGCTCTATTAACCAGCATTTCATCTTAGGTCTGACACTAGACTCGTCAGAGTGGGATGTGTCAGACCCTACCCACTGATGCTGGGGTGTATGCAGGTGAAATTTATCAGAAGCCTATTTATGAGGCACAGTCTGATAACTGCATACGGGAGATAGGCTCTGACGAGTCTAGTGTCAGACCTAAGACGAAATGCTGATTAATAGAGCAAACGCCTGAAAAGCCATACATCTAATTTGATCTGAAGGTGTAATAAAGGTAAATTGCAACAGCAATTTTATCATTACTATTACAACCATATTTCTTGTTACTGGGAACAAAACACAGTTTTACCTGCACACTCTTTACTTTCAACATAAACTGCAGTAGCTTCTAACCTGTTCATCAGTCTCATGCCTGCTACATTCCATTTATTTGTTTTAACCATTCAACAACAATTACAAACATTAAAATCTTTGCAAGGAAATTATGCTGTTTGACTTTCTAAAAATTATAAGAAAATTCATTTTATGCATAGATTAACAACTTTTTTCACTTGAGTTGTAATTTAATCTTCAAACATATATTGTAAACAATTATAGGTAAACTTTAAATGGCAAAAGAATTAGTGGTATTACCAGCGGTGGCAGTAAAGTAGAACATTGATTATACAAATACCAAATCAAGATTCCACATTTGTCAAAATAGACAATGTTCCATATTGTTCATAAAAAAATGAAACAGAAGAAGATAAATTTCATTTGTATTTGGTTAGTTGTACCAACCACTACATTTGCAGACAGTGAATCAAAAACAAGCCATTCAAAGCACTACCCTTCAAATTTGTTCTATATGATCCAAATACCAAGTCAATAAATTCATGGACTGATCTCATAAATAGTTCATTGCGTACCTTAGACATTACAGGCCCTCTATCACCTCCAAAGTAGTCCCCTTTTGCAGCTACAAAGAGATTCCTGCAGCACTGTTACGACTGAAAGCATTCCAGGAAATAATTTTCTCCCAGTGTTTCAAAACCGTTGCTATTCAGTTTGAATTTCTTCCACTGTCTGAAATCTTCGCCCCTTCAGCTGCTTTTTCATTTTTGGGAGTAGAAAGAGGTCACAGGATGCAAGGTATGCCGAATAGGGAAGCTGTGGCACCAGGGACATGTTGTTCTTGGTCAAAACCCGTCAAGGTGGGAGGTGGGAGAGCAGAATGTGCATGTGCATTGTCATGGTGAATGAGCCATGTGTTGATTCGCTGCTGATTAGGTCGCTTACTCCTTGCATACCACTGTATATGTTTCAAAAAATTGACACCGAAAGCAGCATCAACCGTCAGACTTTTCTTTGTGGATAGTCCGATGGACTATTCATTACTACTAACAGAGAGCGCATAGCGTGTAGTGTCACTCCTGATGCACAGAACAAATTAGTTTTCAGCATGGTGGCACTGCTTTTGGCAGGTAACGATAACAGTGCTTTATAAGAGTGTAGGAAGTACAGTCTGAGAATTCTTCGTTACTTGTTATATGTCACCAGCACAAATTGGTCTTATGATGATGAGAGAGGAAAGCACTAAAACTGGGAAGAAGAGACTGTAGCCTTAATTAAGGTACAGCTTCAGTATTTGCATGGTACAGAAGTGGGATACCATGGAAAACCAACTTCAGGTCTGCTGAGTTCGATTTGAATTATCTCCCAAATGTAAGCACATAGTTATGTGACCCAGAACGCGCAGCCAACTCGGTTGGTTGTCCGGGAATTAAATGACCAGAACTCATGACAATTAATAATCAGACGCTTGGTGTTCAATGGTCTACAGAGGTGCCAACCTCAAGTTGGTTATCAGTAATTCCCGCCCACCCCCCCACCGACGAAAGTTGTTTAGTCAAATCTCGACAGTAACACTTCCTTTGCCCTTCCTGACAGCAATCTAATCTAATTTAAAGTGTATCATATTACACAATAAAATGTGCACATTACCAGTTCTGTGATAAAACATTCTTTGTAGACAAGCTTGTTTTGCACCCGTCAGCTACTTTTCAGTGTACGTTTTCTTGAAGCATCCTTCCCCCCTGTGATGGCATTTTTTCTTCTGAACCATAAGCGATTTCTGTGCAGTTGTACTTAATGTAGCACTGAATTGCCTGATAATTTCCATGAACAGTGAAAACACTTCCTATGGGAGAGTTACTGACAGGTAACAAATACAAAAAATACATAAAGTTTTACAGTGGAGGAGAGCAATGAATTTCACAATGCTCACAGGTAGCAAAAGTCTGATGATGATGATGCTTGTAGTAAAGGTGCCTAATATCCAGTACCTATTGAATAAGGATCGTTTCCAACTCACAAGCAGTGAAACGACTAGGGTTGAGCAGTAATACTAGAAAGCATTGGATATTTTTCCTTCTTTCCTTTTTTCGTAGTTTTTTTATTATGTCACTTTTCCGTATAATTTCACCTTTGACCGTAATCGTGAGGTGAAATCCGTAATAATTAACGACAATTCGTAATAGTTTGCACCTCTGGGTCTATTAAAATCAATTATCCTTAATCTGAATATTAAGCCCAGATACATCTCTTGTGAGACAGTGTTTACCATATGCTACATCTTCTGCTACGGGCTAGAACAAATTTGTTACTTTCATACGTCTGTCTGTCTCATCCTTGATAATAAAGCAGTGATGTCAGTAATGCCATTCCTTATGCAGCCAGTGCCTGTGATGTATGGTGTGAAAGTGTCGCTCGTAAAGTTGGTTGGTATATACATTTCACTGGGCTTGGCATTGGCTTCATTCGTGATTCAATCCATTTCACCTTCATCATTTTTCTGAAACACCACATTTCAAAAGCTTCTCTTTCTTTGAGCTAGTTATCGTCCATATTTCACTTCCATACAATGCCACGCTCCAGATGTAAGCCTTCAGAAACATCTTTCTAATTCCTATATCACTGTTTGAAGTGAGTAAATTTCTTTTCTTAAGAAAGCTCTTCCTTGCTTCTGATAGTCTGTATTTTATGTCCTCCTTATTTCTACCATCGTTCTTCATTTTACTATCCAAGTAACAATATTCCTCTACTTCCTTTAAGACTTCATTTCCTAATCTAATATTTCCTGCATCACCTGACTTCGTTCGACTGTACTCCATTACTTTTGTTTTGGATTTATTTTCATCTTTACTCCTTACCCAATACTTCGTCCATACCATTCAGCAACTTCTCCAGATCTTTTGCAGACTCAGATAAAATAATATCATAGGCAAATCTCAGGGTTTTGATTTCCTCTCCTTGGATTGTGATTCCCTTCCCAAATTCCCCTTTGATTTCCTTTACTGCCTGTTTTATATAAACATTGAAAAGGAGAGGGGACAAACTGCAACCTTGCCTCACTCCTTTCTGGATTGCTGCTTCTATTCCAAAACTCTCGATTCTTATCACTGCAGACTGATTTTTATACAGATTGTAGAAATTTTTTTCTTTCTCAGTATCCGATACCGATCAGCTTCAGAATCTCAAATAGCTCGGTTCAATCCACATTATCAAATGCCTTTCCAAGATCTGCAAATGCCATGTATGTCGGCTTGTCCTTCTTAATCCGATCCTCTAAGATCAGACGTAAAGTCAGGATTCTTTCATGTGTTCCTACATTTCTTCTGAAGCCAAATTGATCTTCTCTCATTTCAGTTTCAACTTGTCTATCCATTCTTCTGTAAATAATACCTGTTAGAATTTTGCAGGCATGAGATACTAAACTAATGGTGCGGTTGTTTTCACATTTGCCAGCACCTTATTTCTTGGGAGTAGGTAGAGCAATATTCTGCCAAAAATCGGACGGCACTTTTCCTGTCGCATACATCATACACACTAACTGGAATAACCTCGCCATGCTGATTTTTCCTAAGGCAGTCAGTAAATCAGATGGAATGTCATAAATTCCAGGTGCCTTGTTCCTATTTAGGTCTCTCAAAGCTCTGCCTCCCAATTCATCAGCATCAAAAGCCTCTTCTTGTTCCAGAACTACCTACGTCTTTACCTTGATACAACTGTGCCATCTTTCTGCCTTGTCTTCTTTCCCTAGAAGTGGTTTTCAATCTGAGCTCTTAATATTCATACACCTACTTTTCCTTTCTCCAAAGGTTTTCTTGTTTTTCCCATATGCAGCATCTATGTTTCCTAGGACCATACACCCTTCAACATCTTTGCACTTCTTCTTCAGACATTCTTCCTTAGCTGTCCTGCACTTCTTATTCACTTCATTCTTTAATCGTATGTATTGCTTTCTGCCCTCTTTATTTTTTGCATTCTCGTACTGTCACCATTCATCAATCAGGTCTAGTATCCCCGGAGATATCCATTGATTCTTAACTGATCTTTCCTTTCTTACTAACATTTCTTCAGCAACCCTCATTCTCACGACCGTCCATTCTTCCTCTATTGTGTTTCCTTGAGCTTTTTCATATTTAGTTTTCGTGCAACATGTTCCTTGAAACAGTCCCTCATGCTCTTTTCTTTCAACTTGCCTAGATCCCATCTCTTTGCATTCCTTCCTTTTTTTTAAATTTCTTCAACTTCAGATGGCATTTCATGACAAGCAAGTTGTGGTCAGAGTCCACGTCTGCTCCTGGGAAAGTTTAGCAATCCAACACCTGGTTTCTGAATCTCTGCTTAATCATAATGAAGTCTATTTTATATCTTCCAGTGTCTCCAGGTCTCGTCCATGTATACAGCCGTCATTTGTGGTGTTTGAACCAAGTATTAGCAAGGACTAAATTACGATCTGTGCAGATTTCAACTAGTCGACTTCCTCTTTCATTCCTTTGTCCCAATCCGAATTCTCCTACTGTATTACCTTCTCTTTCTTGGCCTACCACTGAATTCCAGTCTCCCATGTCAATTAAGATTCTCGTCACCTTTTACATATTTTATTACATATTCTCTCTCTTCATATATTCTTTTGATTCTTTCATCATCTGCTGAACTAGTAGGCATATAGACCTTCACTATTGTGGTGGGCATTGGTTTGGTATCTATCTTGACAACATTAATCCTTTCACTATGCTGGTCATAGTAACTTACCTGCTGTCCTATTTTCTTATTCATTATTAAACCAAATCCTGCATTTCCCCTGTTTGATTTTGTATTGATAATTCTGTAGCCACCTGACCAAAAATCCTTCTCTTCCGGCCAACGTACTTCACTTATACCAACTACATCTAACTTTAGTCTATCCATCTCCGTTTCAGATTCTCTAACCTACCACAATGATTCAAACTTCTAACATTCCACGCTCCGACTGGCAGAATGTCAGTATCCATCTTCCTGATAATTGCACACTCTCATGAAGTCCCCACCCGGAGGTCCAAATGGGGGACTATTTTACCTCCGGAATATTTTACCCAGGAGGAAGCCATTATCAGTACATCATTCATAGAGAGCTGCATGTCCTCGGGAATTAGGTATGACTGTAGTTTCCTGTTACTTTCAGCCGTGTAGCAGTATCAGCACAGCTAAGCTACACTGAGTATTATTACAAGGCCATTTCAGCCAATCATCCAGACTGCCGCCCTTGCAACTTCTGAAAGGCTGCTACTCCCCTTTCGATGAACCATTTGTTAGTCTGGTCTCTCGACAGATACCCATCCAATATGGTTGCACCTGTGACTCGGCTATCTGCTTCATTGGGACACGCAAACCTCCCCACCCCAGCAAGGTAACATGGTTTGCAGGAGAGGCTCCTGGTGGTACTGGGTATTAAAGAGGGATTTAAAGCTTGGAAACTGCAGCATATCTCGAACTTAGGCAGCATACATGAGGAGTATCTGCTGCAGTCTTCTTCGTAAAATTAGAACTCCCGATTCAACAGGTAGGCTTGGATTCAGGCAAATACAGAAAGCTCCCGTTGCTAGCCTAACTCCATTATGGTGTACACTATCTAAAAGGTTCAACGCAATTTTTGATGCTGAAATATATGCTGGACTATAATAGTCCATTCAGGATAGAACTGCGGCCTGTAAAAACGTTAACATCACCATACGGTCAGCCCCCATGAAGTGCCTCTGAAAAATTTAAGCATGTTTCAGGCAACCTTCAACTGCTGGATGTGGGGCTGCTATGTTATTCACTTATCAATCTAGAGACCAAAGAACCTGCAGGTGCCTACCATAGGCACGACACTGTTTTGCAAGGTTCAAGGTGAACAAGCCAACATCAGCAGAAGTGTACACCTGGAGTTTTTATCACTGAGAATTGAAAACCATTTTGCAGGGCCCAGCTGTCAACTTGGTTAATAACTTGTAGCTGTCTCTCAGCAACTACCATCCTTCCAGAAATGAAATGTACAACTAAATAGTCTACATACAGCGATAGAACGATTGCAGGACCAGCAGTGGCAACTATACCGTTGATGGCGATTGCGAACAGTACGACACACTGCAGAGATTCTTGTTTTACTCCACTTCTTGGGCATAATATTGTGCCATTTCACTGTTATGAGAAGTTCCGTCCGTAAGAAGGACAAAGATGGAGTCCAGGTCTCCGAGAATAATTAACGTCAAAATATCTGATGACACCGCGAGCGAAAGCAAAAGTATTCACCGCAGGCGCGAGAGAAAGGAATTTAGATCCAGAAGGCAGTGGAAAAGAACGAATGTGAAGATTGTTACTAACAATTATTGAGGGAAAAAAAAAAAAAAAACTAGATTGAATGGCTACTTCTAAATCAGAGTCGAAGACGGAAAGCAACTACGTCAGAATTTAAAGAAGGTATTGACAAGAGAGCATTTCAGTGGAAACAAAGAACAGACTTATTGGAAGCTGCGTCGCAAGTCAAGCAGAAGATTATTAATTTCGTTCCGCGAACTTTAAGATACGTGGAAATTCGAGAATAAACTACGACAAGCTTACGTCACGGCAGTCTCCGCTGACGTTTTACTCAATATCACCCAAGTTAAAGAATTACAGAAGTGGAAATCCTATAATAACTCCTGGAAAGATAAAGGAGAAAAATCTGTTCATTTCAAATCATAGAATTATACTACCCCAAGAAGATTATTTGTCAAGTAGATCAACTCTTTCAAAGGAAGCAATCTTTTGCGTTAAGCAGATTATCACAGCTGTTCATGATGGCAATGCTAATTGATTCTGTTTATTATTCTATTCCAACTAGTCCAGAGATGAGCAAGATGCTCTAAGAAGATGATAGGCCAGACTGCCCAGATGGGTGCCGTCGGATGACGTTGCCTGCCGAGAGATGACTAAGCCCAGAGGAGAATTATGCCAGTATTTCCCATTCACCTAGGGAAGTAAAAGGAGGCGTATCCGTGTGTCCTGTCAGCTGGACATATGCCGACGAATGGAGCTGCTGAATTCAGATAAGTCTTACTTTTAAATTAGTGTAGTAATGTTTTATATTCATATGTAAGTGTAATATGATTTGTTAATTTGTTCCGTGCGAAATAATGAAGCGACGAAAGTGGTGTATTAAATTAGAGCAAAGGTGGATAGGTAATCTTCGTATATGAATGACAAATCCATAGATAGGTAGTCAATCAGTGATGAAAGCCTACGTTCAAGATATGATCCATGTAGTGTGAAATACTGAGTTGTTAAGGTGACAGTGAATTATATGCTATGTTAAAAAGGTATCCGTGTACGTTGGTTATGACCAAAGAGTGTCAAGTTAGGAACCAGCAGTAGGATATGCTTGCTAAATAGACAGATGTGTTTACAATAATTTAAGGTTATGACGGAATTAAGGTCATAATGTCGTGAAATATGTCCATGAACCGTGAGTAAAATAATAAAGGCCACGATTGAATGAAGTGGACACGTATTTAGTAGAGGAGACAGAATATAGGTTTGGAAGTATAATAACGATTATTTTAAGAGAAGTTGATATGAGATTGATAATTTAGAATGGTGGTAGTTATTGATTCTTCGCGAATATGAGCACGGTGATGTAGTAGTGGACTTGATGGTTTCAAGTTGAGTTTTATTAAGTAGAAATGAATATGTAGCATTTATATGTACTATTTCTCTTACGAGCAAGCATGAGAAAGTTCAAGTAGGATTGGAGTGACACCTGTTGGTTAGCGTACATACTTGGTAGTACTAATGAAGTCTCAGTTAGGAGGATGAACTAAACACATGCACTGTGTCACAGATGTTTTCTAATTCTGATCTATTCTCGGGCGAAAGGAAATGTAGTAACTTCTTAGGCAACATCCTATCACTGATGACTGACTGAAAATGTAGGAATTGTATTTGATGGTCGAGTCTTTGCACAATGCAGACCACATTAGCTAGTATATTTCAGATGAAACTAGTAGAGTAGTCATTAGAATATATGTCGCACGTATGTTCAACTTAAAATGATGAGAAGATGCAGATCTTAGAATGGTATGTGGAACTCACTGGTACTTATTGAACCATTTATAAAATTACATTGATTTAAAAGAGGACTTATCAATATTCACGCAGAAGAAGAAGAGAAATAAGAAGCATGAATATTCAGAATTGTAATCCAGTTATTTGTAGAAATATTAGGGAACTATCCTCCCAAGTTGACATTTATAGGTATTTATTGATATGAGGTATGAAAGATAGGAATAATTATATGTTAACAGATTAATAGGAGCTCCGAGTGAGAGCAAACAATTCACTCAAAGACTTCATAGGCAACAGAGAAGAATTCCAATTCATGAGATATGGTTTTAGGCCTAAAATGCGTCCTGAATATCTTGAAACCGCCCTCAATCTACACTTTAGCTTGTAAGGTATCATGTTGTAAATATTTTTCTTTGCTAGGGTGCACCCAAATAAGTTTTAATTACCCCAATATATTTTAATTACCCATACAAGTTTTAATTACCCAAACATATTTAACTTAATTGCTTCAGTCTATTAATTTTCCACTTTATTTCGATTTAATCAGTTCTTTAAAATCTAAGATGGTGAGTTTGACATCTTTGAACTTATAATTTTTAATTGTTAATTGCGAGCTGAATTACAGTAATGTTCAGCTGAATAATTGGTTATACGGACTTCAATGATTTGCAGTATATTACATTCTGTCTTTGATCTTTGGGTCAGTCAAGATTTAAGCACTTAGTGCAATAGAGTTCAACAGATTCATTTTAAAGATGACTAACTCAAGTAGCATTTCTTTCATAATGCATAGTGGGTGCCGGACGTGACAATTACCGGCAGATTCAAGATGAACGTCGCTTGCATATATTTTTTTTACCCGATACTGACATTTCTTCGATTTCTCCTTACGCAGAAATGTGGATGTATTGATTGAAAAGTTGATATGGAGAGAGGCTAAGAGAGGAGGTAAAATGATTGACTATGCGTTCGGGTAGAAGAAATAGATAGATTTAAGAAATTAAGGCCATGTTCGCTAGAAATGGACGAAATAATCAGATGATCATGCAGTTTCCTCTATTTAAAATTTTTTAGGGAGGATAGCATAACGTTCAACCTTTGGATTGAAACAAGTATATAATAAACAAGATATGTAAAAATTTAAACAGTTCTTTCAATGTGTTTCGTAGCGTAGAGACTTAGATTTAAGTGGATGAATGCTACATCTTGGTAGCGTAAGAAATTCAATAAGCAACGTATGAAAGTTGTTTCTATGTGTAAGTTAAGATTTCTTTGGCTCCATATGGTATGTCTTTCTCATATTCGGAACTCATAGCCCAAATGATAGAATTATGTTAGTCGGAAGGATCGAAATTAAGCTAGCCTGGATATTATGCGTCCTCTCAGGGAGCCGGGGACGGCGCAATATTGAGGGGAAAAAGCATTCCTTACTCGGACTTGAAAGACCTGGAGGGACATGAAGTTCTAAATAAATATCAGCAAATTTTCTCGAAATCCCCACTGGTGTAGAGTGGAGAGAACTCCATAACGCCAGATGATGTCGTAAGCATTTCCCACATCAAATAAACACAGTGACTAAGTGTTCCTTCCAAAGGGAGGTCTTGTATGTGACTCTCCAGTCTAACGAGATGATCGGTGGTAGACCGATGAGAGCAAAAACCACAATGGTAGTTTGTCAGGAGACGTCTCTCCTTCAACGCCCACACAAATTGCCGGTTCACCATTCCTTCAAATAGATTACAGAGGCCATTTGTAAGGTATATTGGCCTATAACTATCCAGAAGCTTTGGATCTTTACCTGGCTTGGGAACTGGTATCACAATTCCCTCAAGCCATTGAGATGGAACTGCACATCCCCACCCCCTCGCTCCATATTCTGTTTAATAGGGAGATGATATCGCTGAGATATCGGTTGGTCAAATGTTTAAGCATTTGATTTTGGATTTTGTCTGGCCCTGGAGCCCTGTCCCTCTACAGCACAAGTGCACTCCACAATTCCCAATCCATGAAAGGCACATTACAGGAATACGAAGCACTAGATGCAAACGACAGGTGATGAGAGTATGCGTTGTGCTTAATAGGCAGAAATGCAGGATCGCATCTCCCTGACCGTAAGTATTGAAGAAAATGTCTTTATTGTGCGAGTCAGACACCTATTAGACGTGTCAAAAATACTCCTAACTCTGGCAAGTCAACATGGGCATTTACTCAATAATATTTGATTTAATGATCAATTTTTAAGATTATGCATACAACACAACTTATCAGATTTGAATGATCTACTAATAATGCTGTGCATCCCCAGCATTTTGAATAGGCAACCAATTAGATGAGGCATGGCCTCAGTGGACCCTACTTCACTGACAGAAAGGAGAAAATATTACCATTGCTGGAAAGATGTTCAATGACATAAATAAGAAAAAATAAGCTACTTGAATTAAAGCAATTTTTTTTATTATTAATAACAAGCAGTTCATCCCTTCAATTGCCACAGGTTTGAAGAGATACAAATAGTCAGAATCTGCCAGGAAAAGAGGTTTCTTTAGTATGTATATATATTTATCGACACAGGTCTCTTAAATCCAACCAACAGTGCCAAAATTTAATGTGACAATCTTAACCACTGAAGGTGAGCAACTCAGTTAATTATCTAATCAAGGGAGTATCCCATCTGTATAAGGTTCAGATGATTTTATATATTGATTCTGAAGCTTGTTTCTCAAATAACTAGGAGTAGAGTTCTCAGTGCAAAGCACATGCTAGTTAAGTAATGGAAAGGAACAAACAAGTAACAAACCAAATAACTTTTACGAAGACAGTAACATGAATAGGAACCCATAATAGGATAAACACAATATCATTGTACGCAGGACAACCAATAACACAGAAACTCTGGTTGTCTTGACGTAAGTTGCAATCTGTTTATACTATTATGAGATTCTGTGCTCATTTATCACCCATTTGTTCCTTTCCAACACTTACTCTGACCTGCTGGGTACATATTGTGTTCTTAGTTTTTTACCACTTGTAATGATCTTGTTTTATTCTTTCCATTTTCTTGTCTTTATACGACTTTCTTGTTATCCTGCACTTCCCTCATCAATACTGAAGATATATCAAGATGGCCCCTCAATGAGTGTTGAAGACCCCCTTCTGATGAAGCTGGGTAGCAGAAACAACTTCTAAGGACTGAGAAGAAACTGATATAAAAATTGGAATTTATGAGGAGACAGCCTATGTATTTTAGGATGACACTGCATGAAGATGTGAAAATTTTCCTTGTTTTGTTGCTTTGTGTTTTCATGTTTGTCCTTGTCCCCTTTCTGTTCTCGCTTCTTCCAATGCTAACCTGCAACCGTGTTTATCCTGTCATGCATTCCTACTCGTGCTCCAATCTTTCTATATATGAATACATGCTAGTTAAGTTGTATGCGTGTTAAAATAACAGAACAAGCCACATGGACAAGCTACCCGTGACTTACATTGCTGCCTCGCAGCCATGATACTCATCTTTGATAGTCTCTTTGCCAATTCTTCTATCTGGAATTTCATTACCTGATTTATTCTTCATCTAATTACTTCACAACTGCATTCAATTAATACTGTAGTACTAGTAGAAGCAGTACTTACTTCATGGGAGATCAAAAATAACATCATGAACTTCTGACACATCACACCTAGGGACTTTTCTTCTTTGCACGATGCGTTCTCAGAAAAACTTTCCAAGTTTAACGATATATCACCTGCAGCAACAGCCTTTACAGTTGGAGTATTAATACCGCAGATACTCTGGACGTTCTGACTTGAGGTACTATCGTTTGTCACACAGTCAGTTGGTTTCACGTGACTATTCCTTAGCGACATTGATGACTCAACAGGACTTTGATTAGGAGGATACACTATGTGAGTCCGAATTCCTTTCCTTGACTCAACAACAACTTCAGTTGTACCAGTGCAGTCAGTAATAATACGAAACGCATTTGAATTCAGCCTTCGAAGTGATTGAATCTAAAACAAAAAAACAACAAATACAAGACTGTAGATGTTAAATTAATCTACAGAAAAACCTTCAATAACTAATACAAACATATAAACATTTTAGGGTAACCAGATATCGATGATAATAAAAAAATTAAAAAAAGGGACACAGGCATGTAGCATAGATTATCTATCGAGAAAACGGTTCCTATAACTGCTCATTCGTGCAATATTTCATTTCAAAACAAATATTTTATTCCCTAAAACATGATATGGTATATTGCAATTCTTAAATCACATCACTATGCACGATATGAACACATTCTAAAAATTACACAAATTAACAAATAATTTTTTAAAAAATAATTTCTACATTGAATCCTTGACCAAAAAAACTGATTCACATCCAGTATCTGGGTCAGTTCCTTATTTTTTAATTTTATGCTTTAAAGAGTTGTGAATTACCTTCAAAAGGTATGGGTGTTCTAACAAAAAAGTTATGGAAACTTGAACAAGATACATTACAAAACTGTGTCTTGGTCAAGATCATACCCTTAACAGTTTCAACATTGAACCTGTTCTTTCCATCTGACCACATACAATTGAAAATTGAAAACACTCCCTAGAGATGCATTAGTCCCTGGAAATATCAAAGCAAAGGTCACAAGACATGCAACACATTTGTATTCAAGGTTTTTCCTGTCCATAACACTAAAAATCTCAACCAACTTATTTTCGGTTGCTATACCATTTATCTTCCAGGTTTCATTTCTGCTTCAAAAATGTTATGTATATGTCTTACTTCATCAAATAGTTCATCTTCATCAATTACTTTTTTTGAACGACTGTCGATTTTTGCGATCCGCTGCACACACTGCTGAACCTTGTTTCTTTTTTGCTAGCGGCTTTACGTCGCACCGACACAGATAGGTCTTATGGCGACGATGGGATAGGAAAGGCCTAGGAGTTGCAAGGAAGCGGCCGTGGCCTTAAGGTACAGCCCCAGCATTTGCCTGGTGTGAAAATGGGAAAACACGGAAAAACATCTTCAGGGCTGCCGATAGTGGGATTCGAACCTACTATCTCCCGGATGCAAGATCACAGCCGCGCGCCTCTACGCGCACGGCCAACTCGCCCGGTGCTGAACCTTGTTCCACGGTGGAGGACTATTCAGTTGAACCCACTTAAGTTCGAGTTTATCGAAGGGCAGTGTCCAGTTTTCCAAGTATTGAAGTAAAGTGTAGTAAAAATTGTTTGCAGACTCCGTAAATTCATGATATTGATCAAACCATCATCTAATTGTTTTAGTACAGAGATCATTACAGATGTTCAAAAATTCTGGTCCTTTCTGCACATAAGCTTATTTTTCAGGGCATGTAATTCGTCAGCAACTTCACTGCCTCATATATTGTCATTCTCAATTTTCTTTATTGTGTTTGCACACACCTTGAGTTATAAATTAATAAAATGAAGCCAAAATCTTTTAGCACTCTAAGACACTTCGCTTTTGAAAGAAAGTAAGACCGGTACTAGCAAACATATCAATACGTCTGTTAACAGCTGGTTGTAAAGAAAGCCATCTTGTTTTTACACTTCCCAATTTGTATTCAACGTTCACAAACTTGCAGAACCTCTTCAATTCAGGCACTCGAACAGCATAAATGTCAAAATTCTGGAACACTTTACTAATAATTGTGTCAACATCAATAGGTAAAATGTCTGCACTTGTCTGCATAGCATTGTATAGTCTACAATGTAGGCAGCACAACCTATTCCAAAAATGTTCACATTAACTTGAAAAATACATTGTCGGTACCTTTTTTTTTTTCCAACCCCATCGAAGTTGATGTTGCAGTTATAACCACAGAAAGCAATAACTTTGTCAGTTAACTTATATTTTTCCAAGATGTGAAAATAAGGTTAGTTAACATCTCTGCTGTTTCCCTGGAAAGTGCTTGAAACTCAAAAAATTTGATATGGATGCATTTATTTGGTATGAAATACATTACAAGTCCTAGAACTAAGTTAAGGTGATTGTGGTTTGAAGTATCAACCATAACTGATACATATCTGGCACTTTGCAAGTCACTGATGATTTCGCGTAATTCAAAAGGAGCCAAGACATTTTAACTATGATGGTCTCACACTTGGTTCTCCTACATGTAAACTTTTTTTCAAATAAACTATGCACAACAGTTGATGTGCAATCCATTGATCAGAAGGAGTGGTTATGTTTAACCATATGAAATGTAAACGAACCTTCTAAAGCAGCAAGACGTTTCCCTTCTTTGTCCTCTTTCCTTGTGTTGTCATGAAGGAGGTTAATTTATGGCTTGAAATTCTAGCAGCCTCTGCCACTTTATATTTCTTCTCTTGTACATGTTGGGATATGTCCGGTTGACCACCATGCTCGATAGAAAACACACCTTTGCATAAAGTACACATTATGGGAATGCCTGGGAAAAAGGAATTTGCTGGAGGAACTGGTGAGGAAAGTTCAGATGCTGTATGAGTACTGTACAGCTGTGTGCGATTGGATGACAGACATTCATACTTGTTCAAGACCAAAAGTGGAGTCCAGATCATAACATCAGTGAAAGATATTGCATTTAGTTCACGAGAGATTTTCTTGATATTTTTCATTATGTCATCCATGATGGTGATAATAATGGACGTTTAATGAGGATGGAGCCAACAAGGACAGCTTATGTTAACTTGGAGAGATATGTGGCACGAAAGCAGATGGTGGGAAGACCAAGAACCCACTGAATGGACATTGTAAAGATGAACATTGCAGAGAGAGTAAGGACACTGGAGGACGTCATGAACAACAGACCGTTATCTCAATAAGACAAAATGGAAGAGGCTCGCCAACAATACCCGGAAAACGGGAACTGTAAAATGATTATGATGATCTTGCTTAAGAAAAGGAAATCCTTCCTTTAATGCATCCGTAAAATTAAACTTATGTTACGGCATTCTCAACTATTGATAAAAAAATTACGGACCAACTCGTAACGATTACGAACGAAAGAGTACTGAAAGACACATGCTTGTAAACTTTATAAGATATTAAACGTGAAGCTTTATGTATCAAATCTGTTGTTCCGCGCACTTTGGCATGTAAAATGCCAACTACAGCCTACAGCCTAGGAAAGAGAATAATTTGAGACATTACCCTAGGAAAGAGAATGATAATGTTGGTTGGCGATACTTTCTATGATGTGTCACTCCCCATGATGCCATCTCTTGGATAACATTTGAATCTTGAACTTCAGAAAAACAAATGAAATGAGCACGCAAAACTGCACACACATCATAAAAATCTCAAGAAAACAGGATATAACAGGATAAATGTGTAAAAGAACAGGATATTTTGCTTCCTGTCAAAGATTTATTGGAACAATGGGACCAACTACTGAAAGAAGGGGCAATCGCGTTAAAAATGGGATGTCTGGTAACCCTATTTTAGATTACTATCTACAATAAACAGGGTGATATTTTTCCACTGTGTACAAACTAGGGATTGATCAAGGAGAGGATACGGAACAGAAAAAGTCTAATGAACGTATGCCCGGAAATGCATGGTTTGTTTGTTAGGGACCATTTATTCAATCATTCTTTGTTACAGAGACGGTGGTCTAATATGCACTGTGCCATGCAGCCACAGTTAGATATGTGTTGTAAATGGTTTCCATGTGCCTCCATGTGTGCCTGTACGCGTCATAGCATGTTCTGTCTTACACGTTCACATCAGCCAGGCTGCATCCGAACAGTGTCAAAGGCAGCATGAATACGCTGTTCCAGTGTCTCCTCATCTGGAATGGGCTTTGCATACGCGATACTTTTGAGATGGCCCCATAACCAGAAATTGCACGGGTTGAGATCTGGTGAATGAACCTCTTCGTCCGATCCATCGACTAGGGAAGACACGATTGAGATGCGTCCAGATGTTCACAGCAAAGTGGGCTGAAGCACCATCATGTAGCAGCCACCATAACCCTGCGAATCATCAATGGTACGTCTTCCAGCAGGGGAGGCAAAATTACCTGCAAGAAACTCTGATAGTTCTGGCCTGCTGATGATTCGCTGGCATCAAACCATGAGGGTCCTGCACATAATCCTATAGATGACTGTTATGAAAGTTGAAGATACCACTCCACGTAAAGGTGGCCTCATCTGTGAATAGGATGGATGCAACAAATCCCAGAATCGTGGTTTCCTGGTGAATAAACCAGTGACAAAACCGCTCCCAATGTGGAAAGTCTGTCGCTAGTAAGCCCTGCAGACGCTGTAAGTGATAAGGGTAGTAACAATTGTCACGGAGAATGTTCCATATGATGGTCGTCTGGCTTACCCTGTACTGGCGGGCCAACTGCCTAGTACTGACAGGGCGGTCACCTTCCACAGTGTTAATCAAATTTTCCTCCACGACTGGTGTCCAAACAGGGCGGGTACATCCTTCATGATTTCCTGCTTCCTTAAACAACCCTGTCTCAGACAAACGGCAAAACACTGTTGCAAACATTGAATGCTGTGGTTGTTGTTGGAGGGAATAGGTCTCCCGATACAACCATGCTTCCCGCCGCCCATTGCCATTTACCTTGCCGTAAGTACGCACCATGTAGGCAAGCTCTCGAGTCGAACACAGAACCATTATGTACAACGCTGTAACACACCCACTACCCGGTGAGTCAGAACGAGAAGTGACTCGGTTACAACGGTACCAATGACTATGGCAGGAGAGGGCGCTAGGGCATGACGTATGAGAAACAGCACTACCCTCTAGGGGAAAACAATGCATACTGTAGCGCATATTGGCCTGCAGTCTCTGTAACAATGTATGATTGAATACAGGGTCGCTAGCACGGACACCATGCATATCCAGACATACGTTCATTAGACCATTTTTGTTCCGCATCCTCTCCACGATCAATCCCTAGAGTTTGTACACGGAGGAAGAAATCACCCTGTATTACCTCAAACATGGCACACGAAAGAAAAAAAAATTGCCAAACAGAGCATACAGGCATTGAACAGACTTTCAACTGATCACAGAGAGCAGAATGAAATCAACTATGGTAGATCACAAAACAGAAAAGTTAACAAAAGGGTATTTTATGAGAAGTAAGTAACTAAATACAGTAAACTTTTTTCTTTTTCAATTTGCTTTACGTCGCACCGACACAGATATGTCTTATGGCGACGATGGGATAGGAAAGGCCTAGGAATTGGAAGGAAGCGGCCGTGGCCTTAATTAAGGTACAGCCCCGGCATTTGCCTGGTGTGAAAATGGGAAACCACGGAAAACCATCTTCAAGGCTGCTGACAGTGGGGCTCGAACCCACTATCTCACGATTACTGGATACTGGGCACACTTAAGCGACTGCAGCTATCGAGCTCGGTAGTAAACAAATAAAGACGGAAACAAATAAATAAAGAACAACTGATGAAATAACAGGATTATTAACTTCATAAGATACAAATCCTTTGATAATACCCCTTATCATTTGTAGCTTCCAATTAGTAGGAGTTTTATGATTCTTGCCTAAATTATGTTCACAAAAATATGCATGTACTGGTACATAAAATAAAAGTACACAACGATTCTAGTTACAGTAAAACCTTACTAAGACTTTTCCACAAGAGACAAGGAAAGATAATGTATTAAACGAGAAAATATACCATTGAATATACAAGGAAAAACTAGCCAAGAGAGATATGGAACCACTTTTTCTTTTTGGCATGTGTTAATTTTAAGTTTTGAAGAATTCTTCCTGTGACCCTGAACTCCCCATTTTCAGTTTTTAATGGGTCCCAGATTTTTCTTAGAATTCTTCTTCCATTTCTCTCTAGCTCTTCTATTTCTCCTGTTTTCATGGAGAGACTCTTATTATAGGTATCCTTGGTCAGTTGGTAAGCTTGTTCTAATTTCCTTGCTCTTGATTTATTTGCTTCTTTCTCTAGACCATTAATTTGAATTACTTCCTCCTAGTACTTAAATTTTCTACCCTGTCTATTTGTCCATATTCTAAACAATTTATACCCACCCCTTTAAATTTTGAGCTAAAACAGTTTCTTACATGAAGATATACTTTTTGTGAAAAGTACTAAGAGTATAAGTCAAAATTTACCCATTTCTTGATTATGGTAACTTTGAATTAATCTTTTCGGCTTTTATAACCCTAGGAGTATAAGTCATTCTTGTGCGTCATTACTGAACTATATTATAGTGATATAACAATATGTGAAGAGGCTTCTGGTGACGAATGGAAGTTTCAAATGGCTTGCCAGAAAATCAACTTTTTTGACTTATACTGTTAGTACTTCACGAAAGATTACCTTCCTCCACTATTGTTTAATACAATTACAATAAAATTGCTTACCTAAATAATATTTATTATGATTATTTTTTATTTTTTTGCTGGTGGTTTAACACCCCAACTAACACAGCAAAGATTTTTCCCACCACAAGGACAGGAAGGTAAGAGCGATAGTCTTCAGTTAGTTACAGCGTATTACCAAAATTTTCTCATCATTTCTTCTTGGACTCTACCAGACCATCTACAATAGTATCAGACCTTAGTACAGAATCAACATGGCCGACACATTGGTTGAATGTAAACAGGCCTGTGATACATAAACATAACCTACTGATTATCGTATTGAATTGTTAAGGTGTCAATAACGAACAGAATACCGTACTTTACTTTGGGTAATAGACCAATACTGTCTAGAACTAGCCTATATTTAGATAAGCAATATAGAAAATTCAAAATATAAGTATTTTCTATGAACTAGTATGGTCCAGAAAACAGGTAACATAGGATTGCATTCTAAAATAAAAGTCCTGGGGGAATATCTAATGTATTTCAAAGTGTGTCAGTTTCAATTCAGTCAATCAATAAATTAATCAATCACCAATGATCTGAATTTAGAGTTATCGTTCAAGTGGGAGATTACGTATCAATTGTTTACCTAGTCTTTTCTTAAACGATTTCAAAGACATTGGAAATTTATCTTATAATTCTTCTTCCTATAAATCAATACTTGTTTAGAAATACAATTATTTGAATACCTTATAATTACCATACACTTTTAAATATAATGGCCTACCTTGTTCAAGAAATTTATTAGAAACATAACCTTGTCACAAATTTCAATTCTCTCATAACAATGATTCTGAGAACGATCCACCCAACTGCTATACTACATCACTTTCACTTCAGATAATCAATGGGAGAATCGATTTGAAGTTCTCTGGTGGCATATGCATTTTTGTATAAAGCACTTTAACACCCAAGTCGTTGGCAACGTAAATACGGACTATAAGCAACAGTATACGAGTTGACACCTTGTGCTCTAATTTAACAAAGAAAATATAATCTTCATTCACAGATAAAATAAATAGCTTTATCTCTTTTTATAACCTCATTTTTAAAAACCTCAAAAGGTATAGTAATTGAGAAATGTATTAGGATAGGCACTAACACAGAGTTTTGGCCTTATCCGAAAAAAATAGCTCATCAAGTACACGGAAAACATCCTGTCTATTCACAAATTATCCTTGTATGTTTTAATGCACCCTAATAAATTACCTGTAACTACGAAATCATCACAATACACTAAGTACACTTGATCTGAATGTGAGTGCATCTGCTGTAATATGAATTACATCCAGACACACAATACAATCGACATGTCCAATATATCAAAATAGTTTTAAAACCAAATTTCAATAAATACATCACTACACTAACATTTTCTAATCAAACCAAACCAACTGAAAGGTCTAAACTGATGCTTCGCACATGCTCATGTTTACATTTGAACAAACAGATTGCGGTGCCATTTTAGGTAATATCGATAGCTGCATTGTGGTCTGATATATTGTAGTTGGTCTTGACTCTACAATGATTTGTTTTGCTCTATCTTTCATCTAGTTACAATTCCTTATCTACATCAGTATGGACAAAATCAAACCATATTTACCTGTTCATGTAGCTTCAGATGAAGCGCTAAGCCTTTGAGTTTAGCCAGAGTATTTGGCAACTGTTGAGTTCCATACCACATATAACGATTTTTTCCAACCTATAAAGACAGTACAGAATCATTTAAATTATCGAGCACAGGTATTACCACAAATGAAATATAAACAGTACAACTAATATTCACTTTCTTGCCAGATATCCTATAGTGTAATTCTGTTATATCATAGTTTTATTATCAACCATTAGAGGAAATTCTACAACAGTTTCTTCCATGAAGATATACTTTCCCACACTATTGTTTAATACAATTGCAATGGAATTGCTTAGCAAATTAATATTTATTATGATTATTTTTTTGCTAGTGATTTAACATCCCAACTAACACATTAAAAATTGTTCCCACCACAATGATGGGAAAGGGCTAGGACTGGGAAGGTCATGGTGTTGGCCTGAAGTTAGTTTACGAGGTGATGCATGGTCCTCTAAGCCATTATTCCTGGCGTAAAAATGCAAAATTATGCAAAACCACCCTCAGAACTGCCGATGGTCAGATTTGTACCAATCATCTGAAACATGTGATCATCGTGCTCAGTCACCAACATTGTTGTCATAAAATACAATAATTTTCCCTTATTTGGAAGCAACTGAATCAAGGGCAAATACAGTTCCACTTCATTTTCCTCATCATTCTACTATTCCTCATGCTGGCCCTAGTTTAACGATAAAGAGCCTGCCTCTGACCTGGAGGCTCCGAGTTGGATTCGCACCTAGGTTAGGGGTTTTTAACTGGATCTGAGGGCTAGAGTTCCATTCAATCTACATGAGAGCAACTGAGGAGCTATCTGATGGTGAGATAGCGGCCACAGTCTGGAAAGCCAGGAATAATGGCTTAGAGGACCACGCATCACCTCGTAAACTGCAATCTCTAGGCCAAATGGAGGTCACTTGGTAGGTGAAAGTCCGTCAAGACTGTTGCGCCATGGACTTTGGTTTGGTCTACTATTCCTCATCTTTCACAAGTGTTTCAGCTCATATCATGTTGCTCTATGCTGTTCCTCTATCCACCATAATCTGGCTTCTCTCTTTTCATTTATAATTCAAAATTTGGTTTGGCATTGTTTTTCCTTTCATCCATTTGATTCAACCAATCAAGTCAGCCTATTTTTAAATTTTTTTTTTTTCTTTTGCTAGGGGCTTTACGTCGCACCGACACAGATAGGTCTTATGGCGACGATGGGATAGGAAAGGCCTAGGAGTTGGAAGGAAGCGGCCGTGGCCTTAATTAAGGTACAGCCCCAGCATTTGCCTGGTGTGAAAATGGGAAACCACGGAAAACCATTTTCAGGGCTGCCGATAGTGGGATTCGAACCTACTATCTCCCGGATGCAAGCTCACAGCCGCGCGCCTCTACACGCACGGCCAACTCGCCCGGTTTTTTTAAATTTTATCACTCAAATGTTCTATTCTCAATTCTTTATGTATGACTTCATTTATAACTTTTATCACCCCCGCTTTTCACTGTTTTCTTTGAAATTTTATTTCCATTATCTTGACTTTCATCCTTCTTGTCACTGGTCAGCCCTTACCTGTGTAGTGTCATAATAGATACTGTATTTTTTAGACAATAAGATGCATTTTACTTATCCAGCAGATACAACCTGAAACTTCTCTGCATCTTAAGGTCTGGAGGTCTGTACATATTTGTCACAGTCTATACCAAAATGCACTTGCTATAATATCATGGCCTTGGACAAACTATGCAACCGTGAGTAGCAGTAGCGATCTGAATGCCTCTTTCTCAGAAATATTAGGTTCTATCCACTCTCCTAGGGATTTGAATGTATCTGCCAGTTTCATTTTGCCGTGATTGACCTGTAGATTTCTGGGAGCTGTCTTTATGTTTGTTATGAACTGTGTTTTCTCAAATGAAATCTGGAAACCTGCCTTAGCCGCTTGCATCTGAAGTTGGTTTATTTGATTTTTGGCTGTGTCAAGTGAATCAGAAAAATATCGCCAATCATCCGTGTAGACTAAGCAATCAATTGTTAGGTTCTTGCTCTTACAACCTAGTATGATTCCATTCTCAACACCTTCATTACTCAGATTTTTGTGCCATTCTCAAATAACTTTCACCAGAACACAGTTGAAGAGCACAGGAGAGAGTATCTATCTTAATTTGAAAGCTGTCAGAAATTTCTCCCCTAAATTTCACTTTGGAGGTCGTATAGATTTTGTTCTCTGTTATACTGAACTCAAGAAGCTAGGATAAACACAAAGACAACACAAGTACTGGGACTGATGGGGAGAAAGCCCACCTACTTGAAGACAGCAGTGTATGGAGATGTAGAAGTTGTCCTTGCTCTTTCGTGTTCCAATGTTTATCCTTATCTCCTCTTCAGATTGCTTCCTCTTCCTACACTGACCAATCATTTAACACACTTGCTTACTTCTTCATATTAATTAAACACTCCCGAGAGAGACCCTCCTGCTGTTTTCCATATCCAGTCTTGAATTCTCCACTATTTCATTTCCTAAGAACTAGAAGTTCTCACAACTTATCATCATCATCTTGCAACTCTCCACATAGATTCTTTTCTTTTCTTCTCTTTTTTGTTTAAACAATTTTTTTTGTTGCACCGACACAGAGAGGTCTTATGGCGACAATCGGATAGGAAAGGCCTAGGAGTGGGAAGGAAACTGCTGTGAATTTAACCTTTTCACTGCCGAGTTTTGATGACCAGTCTAACCCTCTGGGTCAGATTTTTTAAAAAGGAAGAAGCACTTTTGCAGATAAGTTGTTACTGATACTATTAATGGAATGCATATCGTTCCTTTAGCTCCACAATCCAATAAGGGGTCGAGGATGAAGTGAGATTATATTTTACAGCCGGATGCCCATCCTGATGCAAACCTCACTCGAGAAGATAATGAATATGAAATGAATGATTGTGAATGAAACTGGATGAAGAAGTGGAAGGAATCGGCTGTGGCTTATGAATAGGAACTGTCCCGGCATTTGCTTGGGAGTGCAAAGGGGAAAATACAAAAAAACACTGTTGCAAACATTAAAATATGGATTTTCGTAGGTGAAATAACAGGCATCGTGGGAAGGTGTATCACAATGAAGACTACGTGGAAAGAAAAGGGCTAAGTCCATTTTATTACATTTTCAGTAGAGCCATTTTTAAATATGCAATATCTTCCACACCTGCTATTCAAATTGTTCACAGCACTGTGCTAGTATTGTTATGCAATCTATGCTCTTAATACATAATTACTATGGAAATTAGACTGTGTCTGTATAACTGTCATTATTTCTGCCTATCGTATCTCTCTCCGTTCATTCTTCATTCAAATTGTTGTACAGTAATTCTGGAACTTCTTCTTTTCTTCTTCTACAGTGTGAACTGTGTCACACTAGTGGATTTGGCCTTGTTTTGGGACTGGATGCCCTTCCTTATGCCAACCCTATGTAGGGATATATATTCACTATTGCATGTTTCTGTGATATTTGGTAGTGTGAGGTGTGTGTGTGTGTAATAGAGAGTATTGGACAAACACAAAAACCCAGTCCCCGAGTCAGGGGAATGAACCAGACAAGATTAAAATCCTTGATCTGACCAGCAATCAAACCCGGGGCCCTCTGAACTGAAGGCCATTCTGCTAGAAGCTGGACTGTTGTAATTCCTGAACTAGTAAACCAATTTAGTTAATATTTCATTATGGAGTCATCACAAATTGGTAATGCAGCACTGTAAACAAAACAAAACAAAACAAGGAACGGTGCAGTGGAAAGGATAGTAAAGGGATTTTCATACAAAAAGTAATTACACAATATATTATTATAATTTTATAAACATTATACATACATCACAAAACGCATTTTATTAACACTAGCAGTGTGAACAGGACTTCGCACATTCTTTCTGTGTACTCCGTATCTCTGTGACTAAACCCACATCTGCCAGTTAACTTTATTCCTTACCGGGCAAGTTGGCCGTGCGCGTAGAGGCGCGCGGCTGTGAGTTTGCATCCGGGAGATAGTAGGTTCGAATCCCACTATCGGCAGCCCTGAAGATGGTTTTCCGTGGTTTCACATTTTCACACCAGCCAATGCTGGGGCTGTACCTTAATTAAGGCCACGGCCGCTTCCTTCCAACTCCTAGACCTTTCCTATCCCATCGTCGCCATAAGACCTATCTGTGTCGGTATGACGTAAAGCCCCTAGCAAAAAAACACTTTATTCCTTCGAAAGCATGCCCAATATACTATACAGTGATGCTCATAACTCATTTTCGGTAAAAGTGGACTTAGCTAGTTCTTTCCATGTAGTCTTCATTTGCGATGCACCTTCCCACTATGCCTGTTATTTATTTCACCTACTGAAATTCATATTTTATTTCCACAATCATCGCCGTGAGCTTTTCTGATTACATTCTCATAGTATATGAGAATTATTTTTTCTGCAACGTTGTTTTGCATGGCCCATTATATTTTTCCAAGAAAAAAGAATTCTCACCATTTGATTTCTGATCTTCCAAACAGGAATTCCAGAAGCGAAAAAAGCTTTACACAAATCTAATGAGATCTGAGACTGACTGCTAGACACTGCAAGAGTAGTTGGTAACACCACTCCTGGTGGCAAATGCCGTGAAAATACGTCAACTTGCTAACATAACCATGGAGTTAACTGTTCAATGGTCTACTTAACTTGGTCACATTAAGTACTGAACGTACAATAAGAGGAGTATATCTTCCTCTCCCATCAGTTACTGGCAAGACATATATTTCACAGAAAATCAAACCGTTAACTTTGGTACAAGGTTCTTAGTTCTGCCACAAAGAACACAGAGTTAAGAATATTACAAAATAACAAAGGATAATAAAACAAAATATTCTACAGTTCCTGTTCAATTTTCTGACAATCTCTTGTATTGAAGCGCTCTTAAATGTTAACAGACCACGACCTTGAACATACAACAAAAGTACCTCAGCAAACTAAACTACACAGCCAGCCAAACGTTTTGTAGAAATGTACACTCAAATAACAGAGTAATGAATTTGGTCATATGCACAAAATAATGATAGTATGTTTTATTGTGAAGAGAACCAATTATTCTTTCTGAATCAAAATTGCCATATACTGTATTTCAAATGTATATCAAACAAAGGAGTAAATTACAATATAAATTGGCAAAGCTATACACCAAGGACAAAATTCTGTTTAACTACAACAAAGGAGGATAAAATACACGTAAGATTTAATGAAAGTCACAAATTCTTAAAAGTTCTTTTTAAATATTAGTTTTACACTGCACCGACTCTGATGTGTCTTATAGTAACGATGGGATACGATAGGGCTATTTTTTTTTTTTTTTCTACAAGCTGTTTATGTCGCACAGCACAGATAGGTCTTATGGCGACGATGGAATAGGAAAGGGCTAGGAGTGGGAAGAAAGCGACCGTGGCCTTAATTAAGGTACAGCCCCAGCATTTGCCTGGTGTGAAAATGGGAATAATCTTAAAATAATCAAATTTATTTAAAACAGTTCCACCTACTCAATTCATACATTCAATTTTCTGACAATCTCTTGTACTGAAGCGCTCTTAAATGCTAACAGACCACGACCTTGAACATACAACGCAAGTTCAGCAGCAAACGAAGCTACACAGCCTGCCAAACTGTTTTGTAGAAATGTACACTCAAATAACAGAGTAATGAATTTGGTCATATGTACTAAATAATGATAGTATGTTTTATTGCAAAGAGAACCAATTATTCTTTTTGAATAATTTAATTCAGTGTATGTATTGAATAGGTGAAACAATTTTAAATAAATTTGATTATTTAAAGATTATACAGAAATTCAATACAGACCAACAATGAAATTTATTACATGTAGAGAAAATGGGAAACCACGGAAAACCATCTTCAGGGTTGACGACAGTAGGTTTGAATTCTCTACCTCCCGAATGCCTTAGTTAAGGTACATCCTGGTGTGAAAATGGAAAACAACAGAAAACAGTCTTCAGGGATGCCGATGGTGGTGCTCACCATCATCTGAATGCAATCTTGTTACAATAATTTTTTTTAAACTAACAAACTACATTTGAAAGGGAAAAATCACATACCTTAGAAGCCATTTCCAAACTTTCCAAAACATTGATTATGTCATAAATTCTTCTCCTTTCTGTTCCTAGTTCTTTAGCAGCTTGATCTATACAGATTACCATATGATCTCCAGGCAATATACCTAGAGGAAACAGTTTCAGGAACCTAGAGGAAAAGAAGTCTCACATTAATGTTATCACCAAAGAGGAGCGATTGACTGGAGTCAAACTGTAGTGTAATGCAAACAAAGAGTGAACGTCACAAGTCTATGTCAGTAGAGTGAATGCTCATACTGAATATTAGGGTCAGAAATGCAGTATATTTCATCTAGTTTGAAATGTAGGACGTACAAGTCATGAGTGCTACTATCATTCTTATGGGATGGTGTTATCTGTAGAAGATAAAAATGTATCAGAAACTCTGGTGGTGGTGGCAAATGGATTTATATATACAAAAGTGTAAAGGGCATAACTTAACTTGCTGAATATTTTGCAAAATCAGGAAATATCCCACGGATTTCAACTACCTACTTAATGTAATTGGGCCAAGAGTTGCTAAATATGACAACATTCTGTGACAGATTAGCAGTTACAATGAGCGTTTATGCTTTAGGCGACTCATTTATCACTTTCAACAAATTTGACCATTTTTTGGTCCTAGGTGTCTTTATGGGTCTACCCTATCAATACTTAATACATACGATGACAAAGTTGTCTACATTAAACGTACATGCTTCAAGAAAGGACCATTCTCTTCATCAGCTATCACAATAATAATTTTTTTTATTTTTTTTTTTGCTATTTGCTTTACGTCACACCGACACAGATAGGTCTTTTGGCGACGATGGGATAGGAAAGGCCTAGGAAGTGGAAGGAAGCGGCCGTGGCCTTAATTAAGGTACAGCCCCGGCATTTGCCTGGTGTGAAAATGGGAAACCACGGAAAACCATCTCCAGGGCTGCCGACAGTAGGGCTCGAACCCACTATCTCCCGATTACTGGATACTGGCCGCACTTAAGCGACTGCAGCTATTGAGCTCGGTACAATAATAATTAAAAAAAAAAAAACACATCCATGCATATATGGACCCTCAAAATGATTAGGCTATAACACATTAAAACATATCTAAAAAATTATTGAAAGTTCTCATTACTGTAATGCTTCCTAAGTAATGTACTGTGTTTACATTATAAGTTTGGAAGCATTGCAACAATGAAAACATTAGAAGTGCCACCCAATTCCACGGATAATCAGGGCTTTACTGCACAAATAAATACCCGCAGTTCATAAAATGTGTTTTATTAATTTAACAAATGGTTTATCCACGTCCGATAAATGAAGAAAATCAAGAATAGAAAAACAAATGGCTCTGACAATATATCAGCCATTATCTGGAAGATGATTGAGCAGCCTGTGTGGAATTCCTTGGTACGCTATTCAATAAAATCACAGTTGAGAATAAGTTTCCCACGTGGGGACCAGCAGCATGACTGTGCTAATTTGGAAAGGGAAGGGACATATCAGATTATGCAGCAATTACCAGCCAATTTGATTTCTATGCCACAGTCTGAAGATATTTCAACGAGTACTGGATAATCGACTACAAAATATTGTTGCCATAACACCAAATCAGTGCAGATTTGTTGGAGGATGCAGTACCACAGATGTGATCTATGCCACAAGTTTGATAGAAAGGTACAGAGAAGAGGAGGCCATGCATTTAGCATTTTTAGACCTGGAAATAACTTTTCAACATGTCTCAAACGATCTCATATGGCGAGCACTTCACAGCCACGGAGTTTCAGAGGTATATGTAGGATGGATCCAACTTCTAAAACATAATGCCACAAGCATATTCAATGTCCAGCTGGGCCCTCACGGCCTTTTAACATCACTGTCCGTTTTCATAAAGGTTCAACCCTCTCACCCTTACTCTTCAACCTTTGTATGTATACAGCAACAGCTGACATTCAGTGTCCCCATCCCTGGACACTCCTTGTCTTCAGCACCAGGTGGAAAAATGGAAACAGAGGCTGTATGAGAATAGGCTTTGACTTAACATACAAAACTCGGAATATCTAAAATGTGGTCTCCAAACCAATGGCACAATTACCATCAATAGCCAGACCTTACAAAAAGTCAACCATTTTAAATATCTACAATCTTTGGTCCCATCAGATAATACTGCTACCCTGCCACACGGATGAGGGTTAGCGCAGCATGATCCAAGTGGAGGCAGGTAACTGGTGTCTTTTGTGATAAGAAAGATACCCAAATACCAGTAGGCCAAAATTTACATGTCAGTGGCAAAACTAGTTACTCTCTTATGGAATAGAATGTTGCCTTTTGACAAGGAAACATGGACAGATCCTCCATGCTATGGAGATGGGGATGTTGCAATTGTCACTGGGGCTGACCCTCTTGGACCATGTCAAAAATGAAGATGTGCGATGAAGACTTGATGTGGTCCCAATCGTAGAGGAAGTGAGAAAGGCTTAACTGCGGTGGCATGGCCATGTCATGCAAAGCAACAACAATTCAGTAATTAAATTGGTCTTCCACCTTGACCCAGGTGGGTGCTGACCCTCGGCTTATACCACCCGCCGTACCACAGTTCAGGCAGTATGCATGTGTAATGTGTAAGAAACAATTCTAAGTACACCAGTGAACTGCAGCGTCAGGGCATATTCAGCACGCACTTGCCTCCGAGAGGTAAGCTGGAAGTACGTAACTGCCCATACACGCTCAAAGCTTGAGATTTGCTACGAAGCCGCTGGAGGTAGCTGAATATGCGCTCAGCTGTTTTCTATGATTATGATGCCTGGTTGTTATATAGATTTAAATTGTATATTTTTATTACATAATTAGGTAGTCATTATGGAAGATGTGATATTACTTGGTGTTGCCGTTGGGCTATGCACAAAAGCGCCACACTGCAAACGACTTAACAAACCAAAAATTGGCTGCTGGAAGAATGTACTTGCAAGGGAATTTGCTATGTGAGCTTCGATTCAAACCCAGTGATTGGAATAATTATTTACAGATGGAAGAGGAAACACAAGGGAGAATGAAATATAAACGGGATTTTTTATTTTAATCAATTCACTGAAAAACACAAGGCAATTACAATTTATTTTTCCACATAGTTTCCTGCTTTGGAAATGCATTTGTCCCAGCGTATGGGCAGCCTTTTGATGCCACGCATTCTCGTCCTTCCTTGAACTTTTTATGCCGGCAAACACACGGGTCCTTGACAATGTTTGATCAATGAACTGTGCAGTCAATCTCTGGCAAATTTTCACCATTGTAACTCCTTCAGGAGAAAGAAATTTTATAATTATGCATTGCGCAGTGGAGGGGTGCACCTGTTGCTCTGACATTGTGAGCATACTGACGAAACGGCAGGAAATATCTAACACTACACTCTCCCCATTTCTAACGGTGCTGCCTAAGCATAGCAGAGGCGTGGGGCCAGTCCTACCAACAGCTGATGTTCAGAAACAAAAATCCTTTCGTATTTGATTGAACTTTGTACTTTGAACCCCTTCAGATGGTAGAACCAATCATCAGGAAAGAAAAAACACTAATGAGAGAATCGATTCCACCCTGCAACATTAAGGTTTCTTGCTATTGGCCAAAATGACGAGGATCTGAAACTCTCCACCATTGTATCGGCACAAACAATAGGAAGAATAATTCCTCGCATTTGTAAGGCTATTTTCATGGCCTATGGAAGGAATATTGCAGGGTGGGTTTCCAAAGACATTTCTTTTTATTACAATTACATTAAATCAATACAATTTATTCTGGTGGTATGAAAAACCTTGAAAATTCCTCCAATGAGGAGTGAACTAGTGTTGATTCCCTTTTTAGTCACCCCAGCTTCATTTATAACTTTCTGGCAATAAACTGCCATTTCAGGCTCCATATTCCTAAAGCAGACCCTACAAGGTCAGTAATACTGAGTCAATAATACTGACAGTGAGCATCAATACTGTAGCAACATTACACGATCATTATTACTGTCAATATTTTGGTCAGTACTAGTGCACCTGCTTCCCATTGTGGTATTCTCACTTCACAAATAAGAAGTCAATAATCGTCAATACCGAATGAGATTTATAGCATGCAATTGCGGTATTCTATCAAAATGGATCGTAAATGACGGGCATGTGTACTTATCATATTAGCACTCTGCACGAAACGCAGTGTTAAACATCAACGGTGGGTTAAAGATTGGCTTAGGAAAAGGGAAGAGCATTCTCATATGAAGTTGTTTAGGGAAATATAATATACTGAAGCAGAAGATTATGAGAACTATCTCCGAATGAGTGAGGGTACTTTTGCGAAATTACTAGGAATGGTAGAGTCTTTTCTAATAATGCAAAATGCAAATATGCGGACCGGTTTATTGGTCGCAAAGAGATTAGCGGTGACACTGAGGTATCTTGCGACTGGTAGAAAGATTTAAAGATTTAAAGTTTTCCCCTATAATGTCACCAGTTTCCATCTGTACAGCAGTTATGGAAACATGTGAAGTATTATGCTATCAGTACGGTTATTCTGGCAGCGTTTCACATAGCTCGATAAACTTTACAATAGGCCTACTTGGCGGTTTCACGAGCACGTCTACTTGGCCTTGGTGAGAAACGCACTTGTCGCCAATCGCTGCTCCGTTAATACTGACAGAAATAATGATGAGCGCACTCACACAGTCAGTATAACTGTCAGTATCCCCACCACTCTACAGTACTGACGGCCACAGATCAGGAAATCCGAATCTGCTTCAGTACTGGCCGTCGTTCCATCATTCCAGTCCACACACGATCAGTATTGCTGCCAATATTTTTCAGTACTGACAATTTTATTGACCGTGTAGGGTCTGCTTAAGAGCGTCAACCACATGAAGCCCAAACCGATTATATATTTTGCTCGATGTGGCGTATCTACGCAATGAGGTTCAGAATTTCATCCTGCTTACTTAGAGCTTTCCTCTTCTGCACTAAATTCCCTGTACAGCCACTGGATGAGAGTGTGGGTGGATCGTCATTGAAGGGGGACATACCTTCCCCTTCAATGAGCCCATCATCCTAAAAAAGGTGAATTAAAATAATTACAGTATATTATTATTATTATTAGCTGCCTCTGTGGATCCGTGGTAGTGTCGGCCTCCGAATCCCAAGATAGCGGGTTCAAACCCGGCAGAGGGAGTCGGATTTTTGAAGGGCGGAAAAAAGTCCATTCGACACTCCATGTCGTACGATGTCGGCATGTAAAAGATCTCTGGTGATACATTTGGTATTTACCCGACAAAATCAAATAAATCTCAGCCATAGACGCCCAAGAGAGATCCGGTTTACTCTGTCTGCCATCTAGCGGACCTAGAGTAAAACGGAACGTCGAAATTGACGAGCAGACAGCCAGATGGCGTCAAATCGAAATGTCTGCACACGGTAGCTGAGGCCATACGATTATTATTATTATTATTTTTTAATTATTATTATTATTATTATTATTATTATTATTATTATTATTATTATTATTAACACACATCCCTTCTTGTCTCAGTTTCCTGACTCAGAAGAACAATGGAAGAAAACTGGCAAACAGTTTGAGGTTCATTGGCAATTCTGCAACTGTTTAGGAGCATTAGATTGGAACCGTGCAAATCAGACCACTGCCCAACAGTGGTTCCTTTTACTTTCAATTATGAAGGGTTCCATAGTATGGTGTTGATGGCTGTGGTGAATGTAGCCTGAGTTTATAATGTTCAATTTTGGCACCAATGAAAGGATCTCAGATGGAGGGGCAAATGAAAACATTTTTATGACAGATTGCTGGAGGGACAACTGAAACTGCCACCTGTTGACGAAGAAAACTATCTTCCGTACGTCTTTGTGGGGGATGAGGCTTTTACACTCAAACCTGATTTCACAACACTCTTCGGTAAATGTGAATTAATACCTGAGGGAAAACTTTAACACTAGACTCAGTCGTGCAAGGCGTGTAGTGAAGAATGCTTTCAGAATCATGGCCAGTAGATTCAGTATCTTTCATAGAGAAATAGGGGTAACACCGTATAATCTGAGAAGTATTATTCTTGCCTCATGTGTTTTGCATAACTTTTTGCGAAGGAAGTGATGTACGTTAATAACTTTAACCATAATAGGCACTTGATTTGATTCTGTATTGATTTGTCTAAATCTATTACAGAAACTATTTAAAATAGTTTATGTTGGGTGTTTTCAACTGAAACAAACCTTAAAGATGGCAGAAATAAACCCACAAACCTGGGAAACACTTGCCTAGGGCAGTTTATTTTGGCGGCAAAGTTTCTGTGCCTCAGTTCAACATCTCGAACAAGAATGCCGCAGACATGAAGATATTAAGCGACAGGAACGGAAACTTCACCAAACCCAGCCAAGACCTCCTCTGTCCCTCAGCTACGCAATGTGTGGACTATGTTTTATACAAGAATTGGCCTGTACAGTCACTGGAAGTATAAACACAAACTGCTGTGAATTGAAGTGAGCTATTAGCCAGGAAATCTGTAAAGTCGGAAACAAGTAACTGCCGACGACTACGACGATGTTGGGTATTGACAAGGACCCAAAATAAAATACTTTAATTAGTTCCTTTAATAGGAAGTGCTGTATTACATATTCTTCTGACCTGTGATTTAAGATAGACTAAAAAAATATTTACACCAATAGAAAGAGGTCACAACCAGAAACCATAAAGACGAAGCAAGGAATGTCATTATCACCATCATCATCATTTTCCAGATCCAGTTTCCTGGCTGTGGTGTACAAGCGCTCGCCACTTCTTCCTGTAAAAATATAGTTTCTGTTTCTCTATCTCCTCCCACTGAACATTCCTCTTGCTGACCGTTGATTTCACTGTGTCTATCCATCGATTTTTTGGCCTCCCTACTGATCTCTTCCCTTTCACTTCTCGGTCAAAGTAATTTCTTGCTGTTCTTGTTCTGTCCATCCACATAACATGACCAAACCATTGTAGCCTGCGTGTTCCTAAAAGCTCAGTAACAGATATTTTGGTGCCAGCCTCCTTCCCGTTTCTTCATTTCTAATCTTGTCCGTCCTGGTCTTTTGATTCATTGTTCTAATGAATTTCATTTCTGTCAATTGGGTTTTACTATCAACCTTGTTATGTAAGTTACACGTTTCAAGTGAGAATTGAAATGAAGTAGTTTTGAAACATGGTCAATTTTGCTTTCTGCTATCTGAAGATTTTTCACTTGAAAATAAGATTCAGAAGCTTTCAAAATCCTGTTAAGTATTTCTTGGTTTATTGTGGTATCTTTTGAAATGATACTTCCAAGGTATTTGAAGTTAGAAACAGAGTTCCCTCCAGGAAAAAAATGTTTGAAACTGTGGCTTTCCTGTTGATAAGTCATTTTAACAGTTTTTGTTTTACTTATGTTTAGTCCATATTCCTTAAACTTGCCATTCCAAAGATTTAGTTTCTCCTGTACTTCTGCTTCATTTTCTCCCCAGATCAAAACATCATTTGCAAATATTAGAGTGTTAAGCACTTTGAAAAGTTCTTTAGTAGATTTTATGATCCAATCCATAACAATGATGAACAGGAGTGGTAACAAGGTACTTCACTGCTGGACTCCTTTATAGTTTCAAACCAATCTGATCTTCCATCTCCTACTTGCACACAGCTGATTAAAACATTTTTTATAGAGAATCTTTACTTTATCAATCAGAAAGTTTGGCACACCTGTGTCATCTCAGCATTCCAGGATTATCTCACTAAGCACACTGTTGTAGGCCTTCTCGATGTCCATAAAAACCATCACTAAAGTCTTAACATAATCCCAGTGCATAAATCAAGGAATGCAAGGAGAACCTATTTCTATACTACTTCCTTGATCACCCTACGTAAACCAGCCATCTAGGCCTAATTATGAAAATAAAAAGAAAGTATATTTAAGCTGTGTACTTACATCTCTGTTTTCTTCCTCATTTTCGCTCATATTTGCAGTGCTTATAGAAGAGAGCTCTTGATCATACAGTAAATGTGGTTATATATAGTACAGTACATAAATAGTGTCGACACCACTTCCACTTAGCGTAGATTTTTTTTTCAATTTCTTTGCTGTCTTCTTGTAAGACAGTGTTCAATTGTTTATACACTTAACTGTGTGTGTTTATCCACATTAACACCCACCTCTCTTAATTTCTGAACGAGAAGTTCATAGGTGTCTTGCTTCATTTGCTTATTCGAGTAGTTCTCAATTTTCCATAGACCTGGAAATGACTTGTACAGCTCTATGAACTGCACAACGAACTCATGCAAGTAATTCCTCATATCAGCAGAACACGTTGCTTCAGCCATCAGTAATTAGGTACAGCAAAACAAATCACAAGATATCAACAAAGCACTGACTGAATAGGAGGTCTAACCTCAACGGTACGTCAGCAACTGGATACGATTGATTGCAGTTTCACCTTCGTATGTTACGTTTTAACTTTCTGCCATCAGCTGTAAAAAGCACTTCCGTCGCAAAATCTCCGTCTGAATTCAAACACTGCTAGAAGGTAAGAGAGCAGAGAGTTGGCTGCATACTTTTTGTCGGCGGACTTAATGGTCATACACGTAGACTTGTCTGAAAAGACTGGTTTGCGCACTCACCTCCAGTTAAGTCTGCGCATGTATGGGGCCCTTAATGTGTAAGAAGCAATTCTAAGTACATCACTGCACTGCAACTTCAGATAGTATTCATGAGTAAGTTGTATGATAACGTTCTACGTATAAGTGATTGTTTTCACACTAGAAAATATTGTAATATCAACAAAGCACTAAGCTGTTAATCACTAAGCTGAGCTACATATCTCAAATTTACAATTTCTTTTTTTAATTTTTGAAATAGGACATTATTTTCACAAATGTATTCAGGGCCCTACCAATGCCAGCAGAGAAAGGCCCAAACATCTATTTTGAAATACTGAAATATTTTGAAGAAAAGAGAGAATTGCAGTTATTTCTATCTAGTAAATAACCAATGTGTTTTGATAATATTATGTGAAATTAAAATCACATTTGCACAGAGCTAATAGAAAAATAAAAATACAAGGCACAGTATAATAAAAAAATATTTCAAATAGATATAGATGAATCAGAACATGGAATGTTAGAAGTTTGAATCACCGTGGTAGGTTAGAAAATCTTAAAAGGAAAATGGATAGACTAAAGATGTAGTTGGTTTAAGTGAAGTACATTGGGAGGAAAAGCAAGATTTTTGGTCAGGCGACTGCAGAATTATCAACAAAAAATCAAATGGGATATGCAAGAGTTGGTTTGAATAAGAAAATAGGGCAGCAGGTGAACTACTATGACCAGCATAGTGAAAGGCTTATTTTTTGCACAGATATACCATCAAGGCAATGTCCACCCCAACAGTGCAGGTCTATAAGCCTATAGTTCAACAGATGACGAAGAAATCAAAAAGAATATATGAAGAGAGAGAACATTTAATACAATATGTAAAAGGAGACGAAAATCTAATTGTAATGGGAGACTGGAACACAGTGGTAAGCCAAGGAAAAGAAGATAATGCAGTAGCAGAATTCAGACTGGAGCAAAGGAATGAAAGAGGAAGTCAGCTGGTTGAATTCACAACCAATAATAATTTAGTCCTTGCTAAAACTTCTTTGAAACACCACAAACGACAACTGTATACGTGGACGAGACCTGGAGACACAGGAAGGCATCAAACTTCATTATGATTAGGCAGAGATTCAGACACTAGGTGTTGGATTGCAAGACCATCCCAGAAGCAGACATGGACTGACCACAACTTGGTCATGAAATGTCATCTGAAGTTGAAGAAGGGAAAGGGAGGATTGCAAAGAAGATGGAATCTAGATAAGTTGGAAGAAAAGAATGTGAGGGATTGTTTCAAGGATCACGTTGCAGAAGGATTAAATGAAAAGGCTGAAGGAAACAATACATGAAGAGTGGACAGTCGTGAAGAATGACGTGAGTAGGGCTGCTGAAGGTTAGGAAGAAAGGTAAGATCAAGTAAGAATCAGTGGATAACTCGGCAGATTTCAGACCTAAAAAACTGACGAACAACAAAAATATAGGAATGCAAAACAATTGAGAAGGATAGAAAAGAATAGGCGATTAAAGAATGAAATAGATAGAAAGCACAAGACAACCAAGGAAGATTGCCTGAAAGAGAAGTGCAAGGATGTTGAAGGTTATAGGAAAGGTGGATGCTGCATACAGAAAACCAAGGAAACCTTTGGAGAAAGGAAAACTAGGTGTACGATTATTAAGAGGTCAGTTGGAAGACCACTTACAGCGAAGGAAGACAAGGCAGAAAAATGCCAGGAACATATCCAGCAACTACATTAAGCAAAATAAGTTTATAAGGTTCTGGAACAAGAATAGGTTGATGATGATGATGATGATGATGATGATGATGGGGGAGTCCCAATTTTGAGGTCAGAATTCAATAAAACTTTTGAGACCTAAATAGGAACAACGCATCTGGAATTGATGACATCCTTAGAATTACTGACAGCCTTAGAGTAAAGCATGGCAAGGTTGTTCTGCTTAGTGAGAAAAATGAATGATACTGGAAAAATGCCATCCAATTTCAGACACAATGTTGTTATACCTATTCAAAAGAAAGCAGGTGCTGACAAGTGTGAAAACTCCTGCGCCATTAGTTTTGAGTCTCACGCGTGCAAAATTGTAACATGTATTATTTACAGAAGAATGGAAGGACAAGTTGAAGCTGAGTTGGGAGATGATCAGTTTGACTTCAGAAGAAACGTTGGAACACATGAGGCAATCATGACTTTACGCCTGATTCTAAAGGATAGAATCAAGAAGGATAAGCCCATGTACATGGCAACATAGATGTAGGCAAGGCATCTGATAATGTTGATTGGACCCGGATGTTTCAAATAATGAAAGTGACTGGGATCAGATACAAAGAAGAATTATCTACAATCTGTACAAAAATCAGTCTGCATGATAAGAATCAAGGGCTATGAAAAATGAAGCAGCAATCCAGAAAGGAGTGAGGCAATGTTGTTGTTTGTCCCTCTCCTTTTTGAAGTTTATATACTCAACTCCTGATTAACCGAGATAATGTCAGGTTAAGGCTTCCCAGATAAGTAAAATCGCGGTTAACCCGCAAAAAAAAAAAAAAAAAAAAAAAAAAAAAAAAAAAAATATATATATATATATATATATATATATAAAAAAAAAGAACAGGCGTACAAAAGGTACAGTTAAAATTATAATAAATTATACTATTGGAGTCCCTTGAGCCCACTGCTTTTGAAAACCACTTCAACATGTATTGGTCAAGCTCCTCAAACGTACATTTCTTCATAGTTTTCCGGTTTGCCATACCACTGATTGCATCGGACGAACAAGCAAATGATAGAAATTTGTCTTTGTTGCGTAAAATACCCCGCAGAGTAGAATCACCAACATTATATTGGACACACACCGGTTTAACAGTAGAACCTCGTTCTATATTTTGTACAATATCCAACTTCTGTTGAATCGTCAAAACAACATGCTGCCATTTGGTTGCCATTGTTTGCGAACTGAACTGCAATGAACAAAAAGAAGACAATGACAGTGGGGCAGTGTGGAGTAGAGCAAATGGTCGCGGCTGGTGACACACCAGCTACAAATAACTTCAAGGTCACGCCACCCCTGCTACTATTACGACTCGGCAATATTATCCCAACCCTTTGTAATTTTATATTACTGTAACTCTTAACACTCGTGCAATTTTAGTGTTGTTGATATTGCGGTTAAGCCGCAACACAGCTGATCCAATTATGGTAAATCAAGAGTCGAGTGTATAGACGAGACAGTAAAGGAAATTACAATCCAAGGAGAGGAAATCAAAACTCTAGAGATTTGCCGTTGATATCATTATATCTGAATCTGCAGAAGATCTGGAGAAATTGCCCAATGGTATGGACACAGTCTTGGAAGAGTACAAGATGGAAATAAATAAATAAATAAATAGATGATTATATCCAAAACAAAAGTAATGGAGTGCAGTCGAACAACGTTCGGTAGTTCAAGAAATATTAGATTAGGAAATGAAGTCCTAAAGGAAGTAAATTTATATTGTTACTTGTGTAGTAAAATGACTATGGCAGAAGTAACGACATAAATGCAGACCAGCACAAGCAAGCAAGACTTTTCTTAAAAAATAAATTTCCTCATTTCAAACAGATATAAAGTTTAGAAAGATTTTTTTGAAGACTTTCTTCTGGAGCGTGTCATTGTATGGATGTGAAACATGGACGATAACAACCTCAGAAAGAAAAACAGAAGATTTTGAAAAGTGGTGTTACAGAAGAATGCTGAAGATGAGATGGTTAGATAGATTCACAAATGAAGAGATATTGAATCAAATTAATAAAAGGGGATCAATTTGGCTAAATTTGATGAGAAGAAGAGATAGAATGATAGGACACATCTTAAGACACCCAGACCTTGTTCAGTTTCTTTTTGAGGGAACAGTAAGAACAGCAGGAGCAGACCAAGGTATGAATAGTCCGGCCCCATGGTGTAGGGAAAAAAGTGTCCGCTATCACCAGGCGGCTCCGGGTTCGATTCCCGGCTGGGTCAGGGATTTCAAATTGTAAATGATGAATATCCCTGGCCTCGGGGCTGGGTGTTTGTGTCGTCTTTAATGTTCCTTTCCTCACATTTAACACTCTCACAGTTCCTCCATTCCAATTACATGCAGGTTCATATCACATGGTGCAAGTAGGGGCAAAAGATCTCTACAGGTCGACGCCCTGAACAAATAGCATTAGGAAAAAAAAGGTATGAATATAACAAACAGATTACAGTAAATGTAGGATGTAGCTACGTAGAACTGATAAGGTTAGCACATGATAGGACAGCAGGGAGGGCTGCATCAAACCAGTCTATGGACTGATGGCCAAAGCAACAACATAGGCTAAAAGCATAATGTCATAGAAAAAATGAAGACATTTATATTAATACAAAAACGGAAGGAAAGAAATACAAAATAACCTTATGTTCATGATTCAGTTACTTTATGATTATCTAAAATATCCGCACATCCTCTTTTTGCCAGTGCTATACTCGGGGTCAACTCAAGTCCTGTTACTCGTATACTGTTATACTGTATAAAAGCCGCTTACACAACCTGCCAGGTTAAGGTCGAGACAGAGAAAGGGAAAGAGGGGAAGTGCTCACACGTGGAAGGATACTTTCCTCAGTTCTTCAGTTCACTACCGGTATAACATCAAAGGGACCGCTTAGGACTTGAGTTGACTCTGAGTATAGCTCTGATTATGTAGTTTGCCCATTAGAATTTCACTATCACTGTTATAAAAGCGTTCATGTTAATAATTCTTGGTTCGCTGTTTTATAGATATTTTCCATCTCACCATCTTAAAGCACTCGCTTTCTTGACACACTCAAGATAATGTGATAAAATGTGCTAGTTTGGTTAAATAGCAAAATTCTGAAGGAATTGGAATAGGGGTTATTTCCACATTCCAGAATAGTGCTCTACTGAATGACATTCCAAAAGAGCACACACTCTTCAGTTAATGTTCCCAGAAAGAAAAAACAAAGTTTTATTTGAAAAAATAATGTCAGATTTATATTGAATTTTAGTATAAATTTTGCATATTTGAGTAAATTTTATATTTTACCTCATTCAAAACACATTGAAAACTGGTTTACAGGTCATGAAAAATGAAAATACAAAGATACAAGCCTTTATATACATTTCACGTAATATCGCCATTGCAAAAAATCTCCACATCTAATTATAGGCAACTGACCAGCAAAGGATCAAGGAATGGCAAATGTGATGACAACATGCATGATGCTAATGATAAAAGGACAGGTAACTTCCTAATTTGCTCACTAGCTGCATCAATTATTACATCAGAGTAACGAAATATTGGAAATACTTAATTTTTAATAGATCTGATTTTTATATTTAGTGGTAATAGCTATTGATGACAAGTCAGACGATGGAGTGACATGTTCATTCAAATGACTCATTTACAGCAACACCTACATTATTTACCAAACTTCTGAATGGCATATCTTGTTGCCTTATAGCGTTAGTGCTGGGATACTCATAGTTTGTTGTATTCAAATTACTAGTTAGCTGCTAATAGAACGAATATTGCATATTTTGGATTATTAGGCTAATTTCTTTTATGTAGAGCCCAATACTATACAAACATATTAGGAGAATAGGTACATCTTTAGAACCATTATAAAACAACTAGGTGAGTTGCCAGGAGTTTAACTCAAGTCAGTTAACCACAGTAAAGTCAGGAGACTATGCTTAGGAGCATGCTTGTCAAAATGATCAATTAAGTGGGGATTAGTATGTTAATATTTTCTAGTCAATGTCCTTCAAGACTATTATTATTTACTCCCAATGGCAATTAGAAGTGTCCAATCTAAAGTCAGGCATATTAATGTACCTATTTAATGGCCCAAAAAATGAACCGGCTTTATCATTTGGTACTCAGAGGCAATACAGCAGGCAAAACAAATCATACTTCAATATATGGGGGACAGGTATCTGACCATGTGACGAAACTTTCAGAAACTGGTGGTAACCATCACATCAATAAAGTCACAGGAAGATGAGGGGATTTCAATAGCATGGTTAATCAAAAGTACTATCTGCATCTCACAAGAAGTCGCGGCAGCTTGTAGGTATGGCACGAGTAACAGATACTACACTAAGCTACAAACATTAGTTGTGATAAACAGCGAGAGTTCTCTGAAAGAGATGCGTGGTTATTATTAAACCGTACATTATGCAGTACTTACAGTAAATGTGTAACTAAAGCGCAACTGCACTACCAATTTGAAACTTCACAGCAGCAGTTCACAAGAATCACTGCAGATGGAACAGATGTTTCTTGTCAGGCCTTGAGATTTTGAGATTGCCATACGCGCAACAGCCATGCTTACCCTCCGCACCCCTTACCCCGCATACACATGACTTCTCGTCAAGGCCATAGTAGTGGTCGCGCAACTGCAATATATTTATCAGTTTCTTCTGTTATGATGGCTCCTCAAGGAGAGTTGAAGTCCACCCTCCTTACCGAGCTTGTCAGTGGTTGCAAAGAAACAGATATAGAACTGGGATTAATGAGGAGAGATCCCTTCTATGTTTCCTATTTCTTCCTCTTTCTACACTAATCTGTTATTGTGTGTTCCTTTACTAATATTATTATGCTGTTTTAAGTGGACCAGAGAGGGAATAAGGAGAGGGATAAATGGCTGGACAAAGCATGAACCAAAGATTAAATTATGAAAAATATGTTGTTGTATCTTATGGCTAGCCCGGATTCCAATCCATCAGCTTTCTTGCGTTCCAGTATACTTGAGTAAGATTTCCTGAAGTTCTGGCTGACGCATCAAGTTCGTTGCAATGCAGCAGGTGTTCCTTATCCATTTTGCTTCCAGGGTCATGGCAAAGTGTGCATTTTTCGGATCTCAGGATGTTGATTCGTTTCAGATGAGCTGCAAGACAGTCGTGGCCAGTGTTAAGTCTGAAGAAGACTACAGGTTCTCTTCTTGGTTTTATTTTATACTGATCCCATTTAGCATCAATATCCTTCCAAATTTGATTTCTGCTGTTTCCTCTGCCATTTTTTCTTCATACCTGTTTTTAATAGTATTTTTCAGAATCCTTTTTGCTGACATAAAATCAGTCTTTCTGGCAGATTGTTGTAGTGTGGTACCTTTTTTTGGCTAATCTGTCTGCCTCTTCATTACCTGTTATTCCAACATGAGAAGGGATCCACTGAAATGAGATCTGTTTGTGGAGTGTTTGGAGGTTTTTTATCATAAATAGAATTTCTTTCAGTTCTTTATTTTGAGACATTATTTGACGAGACGGCTTGGATGGGTGCTTTTGAATCTGTAAGGATAACAATTTTTTGGTAACCATTGTTTCTGCCTAATAACTGTTGTAGTGCATGGGAAATTGCTTTTATCTCTGCATTAAAATTTGTTTTGTTTTGGCCTACTGGGAAGTGTAGTGAGAAGAGATATGAATATATTCCTGCCCCAGGTCTGTTTTCCTTGTCCAGTGAGCCATCTGCATATATTTTTAGCCATTGATTAGATGGATATCTTTCTTTTATTGTACAGATTATTGTTTTAAATCATATGGTGAACACTCTTTCTTGCAGGCCTCTTCCAGCAAAGTAAGATCTGCAGTCACTTGCATGTATTCAATGGAGTTGACTGGCATACAGACTGATTCAAGTTTTATTTACAGATTGCTCTTATTAATATATTCTTTGGCAATACTGAAAGGATATTTTGGGTTTCAAGATTAGGACTAGTAACTGGTCTTTTGGCGTGGTCTTTGTAAGCTGAGATGTGCGTTGGCTGTTTGTTGTTTCATCTCTTGTTCTATTGGTAAGTTGTGGGTATACAACTGTAAGGTGGTTACAGGCGTGGTTTTTATTGCATCTGTTATGATTCGTAGCGCATTATTCTCTCAAGACAGTGTTTGATTGAGGTGCTGTAGTAACTACTTCACTGCCATATTTTATAATAGGTTTGATGTAAGTATTGTAGGTTCTGTTGAGTGTGTCTAGAGTGCTCCTCCAAGTAACTCCAACTAGTTTCTTCAGTAATTTCATCCGTTTGTTTACTTTCTCCTCCACATGTTGAATGTGTTTGGTGCAGTTCAGCTTCTTGTCCATGATGATACCCAGGTAAAGTGGAACCTTGATTATCCATTCCCGGAAACGACGCTTTCTCGGATTATGCGTTCAAACTACGTGGTCCCGCGAGCATCGTAATTAAATCACATTGTAAAAATCCGCATTATCTGTTCCTCGAAGCAAGGATGTCCCGGATCAACCATCCAGAAACTTCAGTCCCATCAACGCTAAATCCTCGATCAAGCAATTTTCAATAAACTGTATTTCACGAAAGGCTATGGCATACTTATGGATCTTGGCATTAACGCACTGCCATTGCGATAATTAGAGCAAGTACGGGAACTGTACTGGAAATACGATTGGCGGTGAACTTGCATAAGGGATCAACTTAGAACCGCATTCGGGTGGTATTGTTTAGAGAATCTTGGAAATCATAAAGCACAGAGTGGCCACAACAATTGTAAGAAGAGACAGCGCATTTCAACAGCTTCACCTGAAGACGGATCAAGTTTCATCAAATGTTCGTACTTATAGAACATCCACATCATGTCCAGGGTTAGATGTTTATACTTTTACTTTTTTTATTGCATTGCCGAACAGGTTTTCGGCACTTTCCTCAGGGCACTGTACAGTAACTGGGCTTTCAGGCAGGAATCGAAATTCCTCCTCCTTAACACAAATTTAGCATTATAATATTATCGTACATGATTATGTTATCAAGACCAGTACAGATGTTGCACCTTACATACAAAAAGCCATGGGAGGTCTTGGGATTGCCTATTACTGTTTTGGTGCTAATATATGACTGGCAATTTTACGTTTTCATGTTAAAATGTAAAAAACCGCAATCGTTTTATTTGCGCAAGTTACATTTAAATGGTTTGTATCATTTCCAACTCGTACCGACATGTGCAGCGAGCAAGCTTTCCAGGGAGCTCAAGGTCATGAATAAATGTTATTTCTGAAGTTTTTATGATACTTTTTTTCCCTCTTTCCAATTTGATTGAATTAGTGACGGACAGAATAATTGAATATAATGCATTTGAGAACTTTTGAGAATCTATACTTACATTCAAAACCATGTTCTCGATTTCAACATAAACTTTAAAAGTCTATGTAGGCCCAATTTACGTGGTACAAGATTTCCAGAAAATGACTACGAACAGTGTACCGGAGACCAAATTACATAAGAAAAGAAGGCATTTCGCCATCATGTTGGGCGCTTTTATATCTAATGTGCTTTATTTTATTAGAGGGGAGAATTAAAAACTACTTGTGGTTGACTGTCGTTTGGCTTGGCGTTAGATTTTTTGAAGATTGGGTAATCAAAGTTGCTGAAGTGAAAGAAGTTTTCACAGGAAACTGACGAAGTTTCCCCTGTAAAACTGAATATAAAGTATTGAGATTTTTAACTCGCATGCCGGTAATTAATGTTTGATGCCGGTTTCACGATCTACCTTGCCTGCCTTTCATCTGCAGGACCGGTTTCGATTCCTGGCCAAGTCAGGCATTTTTACCTGAATATAAGAGCTGGTTCCAGATCCACTCAGGCTACATGGTTACCTTTAATTGAGGAACTATCTAATGGTGAGATGGCAACCCCGGTCTAGAGAGTCAGGAATAACAACCCAGAGAACTTGTCACACTGACCATGTGTCACCTCGTAATCTGCAGGCCTTCGGGCTGAGCAGCAGTCGCTTGGCAGATAAAGGCCCACTGAGGCTGTAGTTTGGTTTGATTTAGGAGTGTTTGTGAGATTATAATTACTGGTATACATATTTCATTTTTGTGATGCTTAGCCAAATTGGGTTTTCTTTCATTCCCAGATTTTCCATTTTTCCGTGCTGTACATTTTATTTTTATGGTCCCTCCAAAAACTGAGAATCGAGGTTCCACTGTACTTGGTGCTTTCACTTTTTGGAAATCCCTGATCACTGAATTTTAGACTGAAAGTAGGATTGTGATGTCTCAGGGAGGAAGACTGATATACTGTTTTAGTAGTATTGATTTCCATATTGTTATTTTCAGTCAAATTTTTAAGTTTTATAAGTGCCTGGTTATACCAATTCCCAAGAAAGCCAGTGCTGACAAGTGTGAATACTACTGCACCATTAGTTTAGTATCTCAAGCCTGCAAAATTTTAATACATATTATTTACAAAAGAATGGAAAGGCAAGTTGAAACAGAGTGGGGAGAAGATCAATTTGGCTTCAGAAGAAATGTGGGAATATGTGAAGCAATCCTGACTTTACGTCTGATCTTAGAGGGCCGAATTAAGAAAGATTAGCCCATGTTCATGGCTTTCGTAGATCTAGAAAAGGTATTCGATAATGCTGATTGGACTAAGCCGTTTGAGATTCTGAAGGTTATCAGGATCAGATACCGAGAAAGGAGAATTATCTACAATCCGTACAAAAATCAGTCCGCAGTGATAAGAATAGAGGGCTTTGAAAAAGAGGCAGCAATGCAGAAAGGAATGAGGCAAAGCTGCAGTTTGTCCCCCTCCTTTTCAATGTTTACATAGAACAGGCAGTAAAGGAAATCAAAAAGGAATTCGGAAAGGGAATCACAATCCAAGGAGAGGAAATCAAGACCTTGAGATTTGCCGATGACATTGTTATTTTATCTGAGTGCTAAAAGAAAAAACAAAAGTGGAAGAATTACTCACCTATCACAAAGAAGACTGAGAGATTTGTCTTTTCTTGATTTTGGTCCTCCATTTGTAGAACCTATTTCAATATATTCTTTAAGAAGTGGGCCATTTGTTAATGATTTTTGCACTATATTTCCAATGTGTTGTTTCTCAAAATTACTTGCCACTTTCGTCAGCAACTTCAGATTGGCAGTTGGCGACAAAGGATCATTAGAAGCATTTAAATCGCTCAAAGGTCTCCTTCCAGGTGATGCTCTTAATTCAATCTCTGACATTTCTACAACAAAGGCAAATACATAAAAGTATTATCAAATATACAGACAAAAATGTGATCATTTCAAAAAGAAAACCTGAATATCTAATCCATATACTGTCGCTGTCAAATAATGCTCAGTTGAGCCATGCAAGTTGACTCACTTTTCTTTCAAATTTTGCTGAAGTTCTCTATTGCTGTCATTAAATCAGTATATATTTGATTTGATCTTAATCTAACTGTACAATATATATTTTTCAAAGTTCATTGTACTGATAATTACAATAAATAATTTAATCCTACAATTATATAGTAAATATCTTCAGGAAGAAAATACCTGATAAACATTTAAATTAATTACATCAAAATAAATAACTAATAGCAGTGACTTTGTTAAAACTTCCAATGGTATTGAACAGTGTGTGTTTTGAAGTGATCCAAGTAATGCGAAGTGATATACACTCGCTGACAAAGACAGTTAAGCACCCAGAAGAACTTTTTAGACTTGCATACCACTGAAGTGCACGTAAGTGCCACCTTGATTAGAGTTATAGTGTTATTGGACATGTGCGAACCTTCAGTTGGTCTGTCAACACACTGAAGGAAAATCTATGAATACAGAGTGTGCCCATAGATACATTCAACAGAGTTACCAGCAACCAGGGCCGCATTGAGGGTCTCCATACAGCTAGGTGGCTATATCATCCCAGTTCTTTAATGTCAATTTGTATATATTTGTTTCATTTGTTTTATGTCAATTGTGCACGTGTACATTTGCTTAGTTATTAAGATGTTTTACATTAAGGCTGAAGATGGCCAGCTCCGGCTGAAACTAATCCCTAGTTAATGTAATTTAGAATATTACATATTATAGTATTGAAAGGTGGACCAACGACATTAATTTAATAATTATATGAGTAACCCTATCCTGAAAAGAATTACCACAACATGACACCTACAGGTAAAATAAGAAGACCGAAGTTTGCACTCGTATGTTTTTGGATTAAAGAACGTGGGATGGCACTCCTGGGGGTATGCTCATCAAATCCTTCAAGAAAAGTAGCATTTCAAATGCAATGGATGGCACTTGATAATGTAAAATGTGCCCACCTATTAAATACAAGGCTAATGACACATATAACTATCATCATCATAAGTCGTGTAACTCATTGCTGAGCGTCGTGACCCCATTTGACTTCACACAACATTCTTGATTAAGCGGCGCCAACTTTGACGATGTTCAGCTTCTCTTAAAGCCTGCTGAAGAGTCAGACCGGTGGTACGCAGAACTTGATCAATCCACCTGCTCGATGTCCTTCCTCGAGGTCTTCTGACGACAACTTTGCTTTCCATGATACACTTCTCCAGATTTTCACTATCCTGTCTTACAATATGCCCGAAGAATTGGACGATTCACCTTATAACGCGAGAAGACAGACGTTCGGAGATATACTTTTATAATAATTAGTTATATTATCATCATGACCCTCCTCTATGAACCATGTGACCTTGATGAGGTAGGGAGGCTTGAGTGTCCCAATGAAGCACATAGCCGAGCCGTAGCTGCAACCATATCAGATTGGTGTCTGTTGAGAGACCAGACTAACGAATGGTTCATCGAAAGGGGGGTAGCAGCCTTTCGGAAGTTGCAAGGGCGGCAGGCTAGATGATTGACTGATATGGCTTTGTAATAATACTCAACATGGCTTAGCGGTGTTGATACTGCTACACGGCTGAAAGCAATGGGAAACTACAGGCTTAACTAACTCCCAAGGACATGCAGCTCTCTCTGTATGAATAATGTACTGATGATGGCTTCCTCCCAGGTAAAATATTGCAGAGGTAAATTAGTTCCCCATTCGGATCTCCGGGTGGGGACTACACGAGAGGGGGGGTGATCATCAGGAAGATGGATACTGACATTCTGCGAGTCGGAGCGTAGAATGTTAGAAGTTTGAATCGTTGTGGTAGGTTAGAGAATCTGAAAAGGGAGATGGATAGGCTAAAGTTAGATGTAGTTCGAAAGTGAAGTACGTTGGCAGGAAGAACAGGATTGTTGGTCAGGCAACTACCGAATTATCAACACAAAATCAAACCGGATAATACAGGAGTTGGTTTAATAATCAATAAAAAATAGGGCAGCGGATAAGCTACTATGACCAGCATAGTGAAAGAATTATAGTTGTCAAGATAGACACCAAACCAATGCCCACCATAATAGTGCAGGTCTATATGTCTACTAGTTCAGAGGATGATGAGGAAATAGAAAGAATATAAGGGGAGAGAGAAGATTTAATACAATATGTAAAAGGTGATGAGAATCTAATTGTGATGGGAGACTGGAATGCAGTGGTAGGCCAAGGAAGATAAGGTAATACAGTAGGAGAATTCGGATTGGGACAAAGGAACGAAAGAGGAAGTCGGCTGGTTGAATTCTGCACTGATCATAATTTAGTCCTTGCCAATGCTTGGTTCAAACACCACAAATGACAGCTGTATATGTGGAAGAGACCTAGAGACACTGGAAGGTATCAAATAGACTTCATTATGATTAGGCAGAGATTCAGAAACCAGGTGTTGGATTGCAAAACTTTCCCAGGAGCAAACGTGGACTCTGACTACAACTTGTTGGTCATGAAATGCCATCTGAAAGTTGAAATTGAAGAAAGGAAGGAATGCAAGGAGATGGGATCTAGACAAGTTGAAAGAAAAGAATGTGAGGAATTGTTTCAAGGAACATGCTGCACAAGAACTAAATGAAAAGGCTGAAGGAAACACAATAGAGGAAGAGTGGAAAGTAATGAAAAATGAAGTCAGTAGGACTGCTGAAAAAATGTTAGGAAGGAAGAAAAAATCAACTAATCATCAATGGATAACTCAGGAGATACTAGACCTGATTGATGAATGACGAAAATACAAGAATGCTAGAAATGAAGATGGCAGAAAAGAATACAGGCGATTAAAGAATGAAGTGGATAGAAAGTGCAAGGATGTCGAAAGCTGTATGGTCCTAGGAAAGGTAGATGCTGCATACAGGAAAATCAAGGAAACCTTTGGAGAAAGGAAATCTAGGTGTATAAATATTAAGAGCTCAGATGGAAAGCCACTTCTAGGGAACGAAGACAAAGCAGAAAGATGGTAGGAACATATCCAACAGTTGTAAGAAGGTAAAGATGTAGATGATTTGGTTCTGGAACAAGAAGAGGTTGTTGATGCTCATGAAATGGGAGACCCAATTTTGAGGTCAGAGTTCGACAGAGCTGTGAGTAACCTAAATAGGAACAAGGCACCTGGAATTGATGACATTCCCTCTGAATTACTAACTGCCTTAGGAGAAAGCAGCATGGCAAGGTTATTCAATTTAGTGTGTAAGATGTATGAGACGGGAGAAGTGCCATCCGATTTTCGGCAGAATGTTGTTATACCTATTCCCAAGAGAGCCGGTGCTGACAGGTGTGAAAACTACCACACCATTAGTATATCATGCCTGCAAAATTGCAACACTTATTAGTTACAGAAGAATGGAACGACAAGTTGAAGCTGAGTTGGGAGAAGATCAATTTGGCTTCAGAAGAAATGTAGGAACACGTGAAGCAATCCTGACTTTACGTCTGATCCTAGAGGATCGAATTAAGGACAAGCCCACATAAATGGCGTTCGTAGATCTAGAAAAGGCATTCGATAATGTTGATTGTACCAAGCTATTTAAGATTCTGAAGGTGATTGGGATCAGATACCAGGAATGAAGAATTATCTACAATCTGTATAAAAATCAGTCTGCAATGATAAGAATCGAGGGCTTTGAAAAAGAAGCAGCTATCCAGAAAGGAATGAGGCAAAGCTGCAGTGTGTCCCCCTCCTTTTCAATGTTTACATCGAACAGGCAGTAAAGGAAATCAAAGAGGAATTCAGAAAGGGAATCACAATCCAAGGAGAGGAAATCAAGACCTTGAGATATGCCGATGATATTGTTTTTTTATCTGAGACTGCAGAAGATCTCGATAAGCTACTGAATGGTATGGACAACATCTTGGGTAAGGAGTACAAGATGAAAATAAGTCCAAAAAAAAAAGTAATAGAGTGCAGTCGAACTAAGGCAGGTGATGCAGGAAATATTAGATTAGGAAATAAATTCTTAAAGGAAGTAGATGAATATTGTTAGTTGAGTAGTAAAATAACTAACGATGGCAGAAGTAAGGAGGACATAAAATGGAGACTAGCACAAGAAAGGAAGAGCTTCCTTAAGAGAAGAAAGCTGCTTATTTCAAACACTGATATAGGAATTAGAAAGAAGTTTCTGAAGACTTTCATCTGGAGCGTGGCATTGTATGGAAGTGAAATATGGACGATGACTAGCTCAGAAATAAAGAGAATAGAAGCTTTTGAAACGTGGTGTTACAAAAGAATGCTGAAGGTGAGACGGATAGATCGAATCAAGAAGAGATACTGAATCAAATTGGTGAGAGATCGATTTGACTAAATTTGACGAGAAGAAGGGATAGAATGATAGGAGATATCCTAAGACACCCAGGACTTGTTCAGTTGGTTTTTGAAGGAAGTGTAGGTGGTAAGAACGGTAGGGGTAGACCAAGGTTTGAATATGACAAGCAGATTAGAGCAGATGTAGGATGCATTAGTTACGTCGAAATGAAAAGATTGGCACAGGATAGGGTAGCATGGACAGCTGCATCAAACCAGTCTATGGACTGATGACTCAAACAACATCATCACAACATTTTCATATGAGACTAGTTTTGAACTTGGGCCATCTTCAGCCGTACCGATTTAAAAATTGGCATACTGTAATTCAAACACTAGAATACACAAAGACTTCTAAAAGAGAGAAAACACACCTGTCATTAGCCTGTATTGAATAGGTGGACCCATTTCTTTTATCAAGTGTGACAACTGTTAATACAGATCATGAAATTTTTATCTACGATGCAATGGACAGGACAGAAAATTACGCAGTTTGGAGCGAGAAGACAAGTCTTAAAGTTCTGCATGCAAATACAGCAGTGGTGACAAAGATTCCATCCTTATAACCATATGGAAATATCTGTAACCTTTACTGTATTTACAACCCTGTTTATGTGATTACCCCAATTAATATATTTCCTTATATTAACTTCTAGATACTTATACAGAGACCCTAATGAGGTACTTTTACCCCCATCAACGCAGTAATTACGGATGAAAGGACCTTTCCCCTTAATACACTTATGTCTCTCGCACAATGGTAGAAACTTGCAGACTGCTGTATTCTTAAATCAATTTCTCCATCCAAATTTCCATCTTGTGACATCACGCTGCCCAGATATTTAAAAATTTTCACTACTTCAAGAGGTTCATTTCCTATTTTTTTTAACTCCCATGGATTTTCTACTGCCTCTTGTCATGATCAAAGTTTTGCTTTTCGCAGTACTAATCTTCATTCCAAAATTTCTTACCTCCTTATTCCATAAATGCCGGCCCCATGGTGTGGGGGTAGCGTGCCTGCCTCTTACCCGGAGGCCCCGGGTTCGATTCCAGGAAAAGGTCAGGGATTTTTACCTGGACCTGAGGGCTGGTTCGAGGTCCACTCAGCCTACGTGATTAGAATTGAGGAGCTATATGACGGTGAGATAGCGGTCCCGGTCTCAAAAATCCAAGAATAACGGCCAAGAGCATTTGTCGTGCTGACCACACGACACCTCACAATCTGCAGGCCTTCGGGCTGAGCAGCGGTCGCTTGATAGGCCAAGGCCCTTCAAGGGCAGTAGTGCCATGGGGTTTGGTTTGGTTTTCATTCCATAAATCAACTTGTGTCTGTACTTCCTCTTCATTATCTCTCCAAACTACAATGTCATCAGCAAAGAGCATAAACTTTACTTGCTCACCCATCATCTTCTCCTTGATATTATGTAGAATTCTATCCATGATGATAATGAAGAGTAAGGGAGACTATACACTTCCCCGTATTAAGCCTGTCTCAACTCTGAACCATTCAGTTTGACCCACTTTGGTCCTAACACAGCTTTCGCAACTTTGATACAATGCTATTACCATCTGCACTGTTTCATTCCCGCTGTCTGAAAAAAAATGTGCACCTAGTTGTTGAATAGATTTCATAGTTTTTCAAAAAATTACAATAAGTAGATATGAGGAAAATATAATTTCATACAATTCTATAGTCTTTGGTGGGATGTGTTTTAAATGAATTTGCTTTCCCCTGGAGGCTTCCTGAAGTATGTGTTCATCCTTGTGTCCAGCCCAGGAATCACAGAGGAGTGACTTGTCTTTGTCAGATAGATTTATATTCAAAGCAGATGGAGAAAGTTCTTCAGGAGTTGTTTCGTCACTTTTCTGCTCATGTTAGTGTCCACAACATTCACAGGACAATCTTCTTCAATTTCTATTGCACCACGGGGTCCAAATTTTTCCATTCTGTTCCTGGAAGCATACAGTCTATCTGCTAAATAGTCAATCACTGACACTGCAACGCTTATCGTGTAGCTGTGTGTTGCCTTTTGTTTTTTTCATATGTAAGCTCATAGTTTCACCAGCTCTTGTCACAGTTCCAAACATACTCCAGTTGTATATGTTCACTTGCAATACGATCACCGAGGTCAATAGCAAAGGTTTCTGCACATTGGATTATTTCTTCTTCTTCTTCTTCTTCTTCTTAATTCGCATGCTTTGATTGGCACACAAATTGTGATGAATAAGAGACTGCTAGAGTGTAACTGCGGAGTTCTACAAACAACTGTCACCAATGAAAGCAGGAACATACACTTGACCTTCCATTGCATTCTGGTGCAATTTTGCTTGTCTGAACCTGGGGGTGTCTCTTGTATGTTAAAGCCAATGGCTGAGCAGAGGCCTCGAAATGGTCGAGTAAGAAGCAGAATCAGAGGTGCAGGTTTACTTTCAGGAGATTTGAAAGAGCATTACAGTGTAGACTCAGTCATCATGAATAATTCAGTGGAAAAATTTAGAGAACCTGAATTTCATTACACCCTCCTGAATTAAATGAAATAAGTTTCATAATGACAGATCCGTATTGAACTGTGATTATTTGGGTCCACCTTTTCAATACCCTCCTGAATGCCAACTCTTAAACTAAACCTCAAATTTGGTGCCATTATAATGCTCATCAGAAGTATGAACTTGGATTCAGGTTTAATTAATGATGTCCACAGTGAAGTATGCAGTTTAATAGCAAAAGCAGTTAAACCAGAAATTCTTACAGGGCTTTTTTCAGTGTATGGGACCCTCACCAGGATTACTTGATTCGAGAACTGGAAAAGATCCAAAGGAAAGCAGTAGGCCTACGATTTGTTATGAGTGATTTAAAAAAAAAAGGTGGTTTCAAAAATGTTGAAAACTTTGGATCGAGAAGACATGGGAGTAAGGAGATGAGGTGCTTGACCAAGCACTATGTTCTGAGTTGTTACCTGTTTGCAGAGAGAGGGCATACATTAGTTCAGGAATAAGCCTGAATGAAGTATTTTAAAGTAGGGAAGATCATAACATGAAGATAAAGTTGGAAATCATTAGAACAAATTAGGACAAAAAGCCCTATGTTCACCACAAATTTTAACAACCAATCCAAAATCAAGATTAAAGTTTTATGTGATCCTACTGTATCTCTTGCCCTTGAGGTGGGAAACCACCTCTAAAGGCTGAAGAACCATATATGGTCAATAGCACAGAAAGTCCTCAACGGCGGACCAGGCGTAGGGACAACTAAAGATTCCCTGGTGGCTGGGAAGGCGGACGAAGGCTGCAGCAGTCTTGGAGCCTCCAGTCATCGTAACTCTTAAGCCACTGGGGACAGGTTCCGAGTCTGTCAAGAAATGTGCGATTGTTGATGTGCAGCAGCATTCCCACACTAAAAAGTATCACGCATAGGCGTCTTCTACAAGTCCTGCGGCGATCGGGGAGTTGTGACAGGAGTAGGATTGTGCAGTCTGGTAACTCCTAGTGACAAACCGGCACGTAGGTGACGAATGTGTGATCGTCGTTTTGCTTGAAGAGACGCTGTAAAGCAAACTTGTGTGCTGCATTCGTGACTGAGCAGGCCTATTCAGGAACTCTCTGCTCACCCTGAATGGGTAGGGGGGCTATAAAAGGTGCCCTAAACATAGTCAGCCTCAACACAACCCATTCCAATCAGTGGCTCAGAGTAGGGATTGTAGAGCTCGAATACTATAATGAACCAGTGTGTTACGTACCAGATATATCAGAAAATGTATGAACCAGAGGAATGGCATGCTAAAGAAGAAAGTTATCTTACACCCCAGCTACTTCCCGCCAATATACAGGCAGGCTGTTAAAGTCGGTACGACCAGGCGAGTTGGCCGTGTGGTTAGGGGCGCGCAGCTGTGAGCTTATATCTGGGAGATAGTGGATTCGAACCCCACTGCCGGCAACCCTGAAGATGGTATTCAGGAGGTAGTGGGTTCGAGCCCCACTGTCGGCAGCCTTGACGATGGTTTTCCGTGGTTTCCCATTTTCACACCAGGCAAATGCCTGGACTGTACCTTAATTAAAGCCACGGCCGCTTCCTTCCACTTCCTAGACCTTTCCTAACCCATCATCCCCATAAGACATATCTGTGTCGGTGCGACATTAAGCAAAAAAAAAAATGTATTCCGTGGTTTCCCATTTTCATACCAGGCTGTACCTTAAAGCCAAGGCCGCTTCATTCACACCACTATTAATTTCCTATCCCATCGTCACCATAAGACCTACCTGTGTCGGTGCGTCAAGCAAATTTTAAAAACCTCGGTACGCTGCAGTAATCCTATCTATCGGGGATGAGAGGAAACAGAAGACAAAAAGCACATCACAACAAACAATGGTCAATGTAATGTTATTGTTGATAAAATTTATGAGCTTTCTATATTGCAAGCCTTCACATTAGTTTTCTTTCGACTCTGTGATATTAGGATGTCTTACAAAGTTATTTATATCGTAGACTGTAGTTCCTTATTCTCAGACTTTACATACCAATTTTCACTAAATTCTGTTTACCCATTTTCTCGTGACTCGGCGCTGATATGGACTTAGTAACAAAAATCCAAATTCATGAATATCTCCGATTATACACGGTACGGTAACAATGTATAAGACATAAGTGATCGGAAATTTAATAACTTCTACATAACTACTACTAACTTACGACATAACTAAAGTTATGTTAGTCATGTAGTATTTATCGATACGACCACTAATAACATAAATAACTTATTTGAGAATTACATTTCAGACCTTCCCCTAAACTACCATTTTTCTCAGCTTGTATAGCCTATATTGTAGCGACTAATTTCCCATCTTTATCTAGCGATTTTCATTAAGACAAGACCACTAATAACATAAATATTTGAGAATTAAATTTCAGGCCTTCCCCTAAACTACCATTTCACTCAGCGTGATTAAAATAATTTATAGCCTAGATTGTAGCGGTTCATCATCCGACTTTACATTCTGATTTTCATTAAATTCTCTTCAGCCGTTTTCTCGTGATGCGTGTACAGACAGACAGACAGACAGACAGACAGACAGACAGACAGACAGACAGACAGACAGACAGAAATTACAGAAAAGTAAAAAACGCATTTTCTTGTTACTGTGGACATGACCGATACAGAAATACCATTCTTTTCAAATTCTGAGCAATGTACAGACAAAACAAACAGATTGTTTGGTTGAAGGAGATATACCAAATGAATGGAGAGTTGCTATAGTAGCCCCTGTGTATAAAGGAAAGGGTGACAGACTTAAAACTGAAAGTAAGTTTGACATGCATTGCATGTAAGCTTTGAGAAGGCATTCTTTCTGATTATATTAGACATCTTTGTGAAATTAATAATAGGTTCGATAGAAGGCAGTTCGGATTTAGGAAAGGTTATTCCACTGAAGCTCAATTTGTAGGATTCCAGCAAGATTTAGCCGATATCTTGGATTCAGGAGGTCAAATGGACTGTATCATGATTGACCTGTCTAAAGCATTTGATATGGTGGATCATGGGAGATTACTGGCAAAAATGAGCGCAATTGGACTAGACAAAAGAGTGACTGAATGAACTGCTATATTTCTAGAAAATAGATTTCAGAGAATTAGAGTAGGCAAAGCTTTATCTAATCCTGTAATAATTAAGAGGGGAATTCCTCAAGACAGTATTATTGGACCTTTATGTTTTCTTATATATATAAATGATATGAGTAAACAAGTGGAATCAGAGGTAAGGCTTTTTGCGGATGATGTTATTCTGTATAGAGTAATAAATAAGTTACAAGATTGTGAGCAACTGCAACGCGACCTCAATGTTGTGAGATGGACAGCAGGCAATGGTATGTTGATAAACAGGGTTAAAAGTCAGGTTGTGAGTTTAACAAATAGGAAACGTCCTCTCAGTTTTTATTACTGCGTTGATGGGGTGAAAACTCCTTTTGGGGATCATTGTAAGCATCTAGGTGTTAATATACTGTAAGAAAAGATCTTCATTGGGGTAATCACATAAATGAGATTGTAAATAAAGGGTACAGATCTCTGCACAGGGTTATGAGGGTGTTTAGGGGTTATAGTAAGGATGTAAAGGAGAGAGCATATAAGTCTCTGGTAAGACCCCAACTAGAGTATGGTTCAAGTGTATGGGACACTCAACAGAATTACCTGATTCAAGAACTGGAAAAAATCCAAAGAAAAGCAGCTCAATTTGTTCTGGGTGATTTCCGACAAAAGAGTAGCGTTACAAAAATGTTGCAAAGTTTGAGCTGGGAAGAAATGGGAGAAAGAAGACGAGCTGCTCGACTAAGTGGTATGTTGATATTGATGTTGATTCCCATAGGCAACATGAAATATTTGTCCTGAATGAGTAAATTTATACCAATATAATGGTCCGTTATTGGACATTATAAATTTTCCAGCTAACTCATTCTTGGTTGCCTGCGTTTCGCCCTCGTGTGCTAAGTTGGGCTCATCAGTTGGTACTTAGCACACTTACCAAGACGCAAGGCTAGTGCATACTGTGGAGGCCAGTGCATAGGCTACTTGAAGTCACCAGCAGTGCCAATGCACTATGGGAGACTGTCTCACTTCCAAATGAGTTAGCGGGAAAATTAATAATGTCCAATAACGGTATTATTGGTATTATAAATTTACTCATTCAGGACAAATATTTCATGTTCCCTATGGGAATCAACATCTATATCATCTGATGGCCAAGCAGGCATCAATTTTTGGAAGTGATACATAGTCTCCCACAGTGCATTGGCACTGCTGGTGGATTCAAGTAGCCTATGTAGTGGCCTCCACGGTATGCACTAGCCTTGCGTCTTGGTAGGTGTGCTAAGTACCAACTGATGAGCCCAACTTAGCACACGAAGGCAAAACGCAGGCAACCAAGAATGAGTTAGCTGGAAAATTTATAATGTCCAATAACAGACCATTATATTGGTATTATAAGTGGTATGTTTCGAGTTGTCAGCGGAGAGATGGCATGGAATGATATTAGTAGACGTATAAATTTGAGTGGCGTCTTTAAAAGTAGGAAAGATCACAACAGGACGATAAAGTTGGAATTCAAGAGGACAAATTGGGGCAAATGTTCATTTATAGGAAGGGGAGTTAGGGATTGGAATAACTTACCAAGGGAGATTTCCAATTTCTTTGAAATCATTTAAGAGCTAGGAAAACAACAGATAGGCAATCTGCCACCTGGGCAACTGCACTTAATGCAGATCAGTATTTACTGATTGATTCCTGCTGAATTTTTCAAGGAAGGTGACAAATTCTTGCTGAACATACACTAAGGCTCATAGTCAAAATATGGAACACTGAAACAATACCTCCTGATCTCAGAGATGCTCTGATAGTTACAATCTTCAAAAAAAGGAGACAGAACTGACTGTGGTAACTACCATGGAATTACCCTTCTGTCTACTGCTGGGGAAATACTCACTCAAATTCTATCCAACCGCCTGATGCCTTCCGCTGAAGACTGCTTATCTGAAACTCAGCGTGGATTTTGACGCAATCGCAGCACAACAGATATGATTTTGTGTGCTAGACAAATGCAGGAGAAATGCATACAATAAGATCTCCCTGTGTACATGGCATTCACAGATCTTGACAAAGCCTTTGATTTGGTTAAAAGAGATGCCCTGTGGAAGATCCTAGCATGAATAGGCTGTCCTCAGAAATATATAAATATTCTTAGATTGCTGCATGATAATATGAAGAGTATGGTTCTTGACAACAATAACCCTGGAGAAAATTTTGAAATCACAGCAGGTGTGAAGCATGGTTGTGTGATAGCTCCCACTCTGTTCTCAATATTTGTTGGGACTATACTTCATCTTGTTGATGGGAAACTACCAAAAGGCATAGAAATTGAATACACGACTAATGAAGGTTTATTCAATCTCAGTAGACTACGAGCCAAGACCAGAAATTCCACTACATCCATTATTGAACTTCAGTAGGCCCTATGCTGATGACAATGTTCTTGCAAACTCTGAACAAGATTTACAAGCAATCTAATACCACATTTGATGAAGCTTATACAAGTATTGGCCTAAGCCTTAAGATCCAAAAGACGCAGATCCTTTACCAGCCTGCACCCAACTCCACCTCCTTATGTCCTACAATCACAGGCAAAGTTCTGAAGAACACAGAACATTTCCCATACTTAGTCATCTCTCAGCAAATGCAAATCTTGATGATGAGATTCAACACCGCCTTAAATGTGCTAGTATGGCTTTTGGTCGTCTTTGGGTTAGGGTCATTGATAATCATAATATCAGCACTCAGACCAAGCTTTATGTGTACAAAGCTACCGTCACACCATCTCTTACATATGGATGCAAAACGTGGACTACCTACAGAAGCCAAATACGATGCCTGGAAAAATACCATCAACGTTGCCTGAGAAGGATCCTGAGGGTGAAATGGCAAGATCAACGTATTAACATCAGTGTTCTGGAAGAAGCTAACTCCACTAGCATTGAGGCCACGATTATCAAACACCAACTTCGCTGGACAGACCACATCGTTCGCATGCCTGAATTCCGTCTCCCAAAAATTATGTACCAGCTAAAGGATGGTCATAGAAAAATTGGAGGACCACAAAAGCGTTAGAAATATATGCTAAAAACCAACATGAAAAAGTGTCAAATCAAAACTAACAACTGGGAAGCTACTGCACGTAACCGCACGGTCTGGCGTCGTAATGTCTGCAAAGGAACTCGGCGCTGCGAGCAAGAAAGGCGGCGAACAGAAATTGGTAAGGGCAATGCAAGAAAACAACGTAAGCTCATGAAGAAAAACCCGACTACACAGCCAGTACCTAACAGATAATGTTGTGAGATGGACAGCAGGCAATGGTATGTTGATACACAGGGGTTAAAAGTCAGGTTGTGAGGAAAATTTTATGCTGTATTCATTGACTTTAGTAAGGCCTTTGACTTGCTCAACAGATCAAAGCTAATGGGAAAATTAGACGGTATGACTGGAGTAGACAATGAACTTAAGATTGTAATAAATAATCTTCTAGCCTATAATAGTGTGAGAATTGATGATGGGGTATCACTCTCTTCTCCCATCACTCAAACAAACAGTGTGTTACAAGAAGACCCCATTAGCCCTACTCTTTTTAACGTAGCTACAACAGACATCGCAAGAATAACAGATAATCTATCGACTGTGCTTTATGCTATGCAGATGACATGATAATAGGACTGAGAAACAGAGAAGACCTTCAGATTGCAGTAGATAGATTACAGGAATGGGCAGAAACAAATGACTTCCAGGTTAACAAGGACAAGATGGTCTGTATGGTTTTCAGAAGAGGAGGAAGAATAGCAGCGAAAGACAGAATTTCATATGCAGGGGTAGACTTGACTACAGTTAAATAAGTTTTGCTACCTCAGCATCATTCTACAGACGTCAGGATCTTCATTCAAAATACATGTGAGGGAAAGAGCAGCAGCAGCAATAAGAGGAATTTACGATATACAAGAACCAACCAAAATATCAATACGCTCAGCAATTAAACTTTTTCATGCAAAGATACTACCCATTCTGACATACGGCTTAGATTTAATCTGGGACAAATTATCAACATCAGACCTAACTACCCTTGAAAAAGTGAAAGCTACCTTTCTGAAAAGAAAATTAGGTATTTCTAAGACTGGCTTATGAGTTAACTCGGGAGTCTTTTCTTATCGAGGATCTTAGATATCTTTCTGTACCATCGACATCTCAAGCCACTGCTCACCTAAATCTGAGGTTAAGCAAAAGAGAAGAAATCTGGCCGGAGTTTTACGTGATGGATGCTATGACAAGTAGAGACTGGATGGGCCCAAACAGGAACATGCGCAGTGCTATCAACAGTCTGGCTGTACACGGATTTCATCATAAGCTATGTGTAAAAGAGATATATCACGAACTAAGCAACGAATGCGAGTGCAAATTACGTGGGAAAATATGTGAACGATACCACTTCAATAAGTGTAGCAAAAGAGAAAAGACCTTACATGAATATAGGAAAGAGTAGAACAATTTATATATGGCCATTGGCTGCAATGAAACTTTATACAAATGTATGTCAAAAATGCGGAAAAATCTGCGGTTCTAGGATTGGCCTCTAGTCACTTAAGATCTCACAAAAACTAAGTTCTTCAGGAAGACAATCATACTCGTCTATGAGGGATAGCCCATCACTGTATCACACACCATTACCAGCATACCACAATATCTGATTACCTGGCCGATAGTGGATACTTTTTTTGTTTTTGTTTTGGAAATAATCATTTTTCTGTTGTTAGAAGTCTGAACACATTTCATACTTAAAATCAACGTACAGTTTTGTTCCATACACTAAAGAACCATGGAAAAATAAGGAATGAACCGATGAAGAGATATCATTTGAAAAGCAATCTCACAGCATGTTTGAACCTTTCTGGTATGGTAGAGTTCTCTAAAACTGGATTCCTTTCCACTGAAAATCTGGAGCTATGTATGATTATGAACAGAAAGCACATTCATATTAAGTATTCTGAGCAAACCTTGATCAAACCTTTATTGTCAAACTACAGCAATCACGTGTCTAACAGTTTCTATAGACCATTCTAAGAGCCACAAATTTTCCTAAGTACGTAAATGAAACTAAACACCCCATTTATTGCAACTACAGTTATCTATTTACTGTTAAAAATATGCCGGTAACTTATTAATACAATTAAAACCTATCTCCTATAAATAAGTAAATATCTTATTGCCTTATAATAATTTAGGGCTTCTTGAGAAGTTTTACAGAATGTAAGTTATAACAATGTCAAATCTATGATTCACTCAGTCCTGGTAATTCTATTTCGTTCTCAAATTCAGTACCATTATTCATCCAGATGATTAAAAATGCTCATTTGCCTAATTTTCACGTTCACAGTGAATGATTTTCTTGTATCCATCTATGGGTTTGCTGTCCAAATATTTCTGAACTACACTTGGAAGTTCTCTACGGTAATAATCACACTCGTTTGTCTGAAAAACATTAGGTAGTCTCCTTACACGATTCCAGAAAATAAATCTCAAGATGATTAATATCCTAAGAAACCAATGATAAGGAATATTGAATCGTACTTTTTACAGCAAGCAAACATGTCACAACATCTGCCCCTAGTCTACTATCGATTTTAACTGCAAATGTATGTTCTTTCTAGGGGAAAATGTCATAAGTATAAAAGGAAATAACATTTTCATACAGCATAATAGGAAAATTGAAAATGTTAGCATGGTCCTCTTTCCTAATATACGTAAATGTATAAACAGCTACGAATCGTTACATTCCACGGCAATTTATCTTAAAATAAACGAACCATACAAATCAAATAGTGAACGGATCAATAGATATATCAAATCGGAGGAAGTATGAAAAATCATAATATCCACAAATCTTATATCATTACACACCTTGCACATTCCAATCAAAGCCTGC